>NW_021637822.1:0-123633 GCF_004799145.2 Neltuma alba | reverse complement strand
TTATGAAAAGAGATTAATTTGGTTAACGTTTTCCACTTATATCAGGGGACATACCTGAAGCAAGCACGCTAAAAGGCCCAGTTACTTCTAGTTACAATGTTTTGAAGACCGCAACCAAGAGTTTTAGTGAAGAAAATAAAATAGAAGGTGGATTTGGCATGGTATACAAGGTATAGTTATTTTTCTTGAGTTTCAATATTTCAATAAGTATGTCCCAAAGCTAAATGAGGTTTATATACGGTACGTTAAAAGGTTATATTTCTAAAAGGACAAATGCATTACTTGAAATAAGTAATAAAGATATATACTTACATGATTATATTGAAATTCTAATCATCGCATGTAGGGCACTTTGTGGAATGGTAAAGTAGTTGCAATCATAAAATTAGCTTCACACTACTCCAAAAAAGTAGATGAAGAATTTGAAAGTGAAGTGAAGCTGATAAGTCATGTCCATCATCGGAATCTTGTTCGACTTTTGGGATGTTGTAGTAAAGGCCATGACAGAATTTTTGTTTATGAGTACATGAAAAACAATAGCCTCGACAAATTTTTATATGGTATCTTATTTCATTCCACAAAACTTAATTACTAATTACAATTCCTTACGCATTATTAGTTTTTCTTCATAATACCATTATGATATGTGAACATATTTCAACTTAAGAACAGAACACATCGTTGACTCATCAAACAAAACTTGACTTCGTAGTTTTATTAGAGAATTTACACGTTTATATATCAATTATCTTTTGTATATTTGACCTTTTGTCTTTAATTACTTACATTCCAAATTATGTGAACCTGGAAAATAGGTGACAAGAAATACTCTCTCAAGTGGAAGCAACGATATAAAGTCATTTTAGGAATAGCAAGGGGTTGGCTTATCTACATGAAGAGTTTCATGTTCGCATTATACATAGAGATATAAAGACTAACAATATCCTCCTAGATGATGATCTACAACCTAGAATTGCTGATTTTGGCTTGGAGAGACTTATACCTGAGGATAAAACTCATCTTAACACAAATTCGCAGGCACATTGTAAGTTGAAACTATTACTTTTGTTTAATTTAATTTTCAATTCTCTTGATAAAATTATAGTACATGGATTGCCCAAGGTATATTGATAAAATCTATATATAAGACTTCAAGAAAGAATTCATACCCACGTCAAACATAACATAATATATATACTTTATATTTTAGATTTTGTAATCAGATTTTAGTTTGAGATATTTTATTCTAATTTCATTATATCATATATATTATTTTGTTAGAGGATACACGCTACCGGAATATGCAATTTATGGCCAATTATCAGAAAAAGTTGATGTCTACAGCTATGGTATTGTAGTGTTAGAGATAATCAGTGGTCAGAAGCGCAATAAATTAGAGACTGATGGTGATGTCGCAGGCGAATACCTCCTCCAAAAAGTGAGAAAATTCTCATGACTATTTTTAAATCGTGCAATCTTTTATTTTGAGAAATTTTAGATAAAAAGCCTTTTAACGGGCTAATTAGTCTTTTGCAAAAGCTATTCCTTCTTTACGTAAGAATCTATATCTAACCTATGCTTTCTCCTTTTTTGCCCACTTGACAGGCTTGGAATTTATATGAGAGGGGCATGCACTTAGAGTTGGTGGATAATGCCTTAGACCCTAAAGATTATGATGCAGATGAAGTTAAGAAAATTATAGAGATTGGTTTGCTTTGCACCCAACCATCTGCAGAAACAAGGCCAATGATGTCTGAAATAATGGTTGTGCTCAAGAAGAAGGGTTTATTAGAGAATATGAGGCCAACAATGCCTATATTCATTGAAACTAATTAAAAATTCATGCATGGAAGATGCCTTTGCCTCTATGGTTTCCAATATATCCAATGCTATTATTTGCCTTCATTTTTATCTATCACCAAGATAATTCTATTTTGTGTAGGAATATGTATTATGGGTGACTTCAAATTTTGAATCCATAAATTAAATAAAAGAACTAATAACATAGAAAGAAGGTATAATAGAACGTGACTGCCCTTCATTTAATTCCATTCTGCAACTTTTAGGTGCAATTAATTATAAATCACTCGGACATTATTATGTATGAATGTGTGAATAAATTGTACAATTTTGAGTAATAGTTTTGTTGGATTATTGCATATGATATTTCTTTTATTTTTAAAGCGCGATCATGAATCAAATTATATTATTTTTCTTTATAATCACATATGGGGGCGACTATATTTTGGAGTTTAGCATCATCTCCATTACTTTTATGATCACATGGAGAATAAATGACAATTAAAGATGCATGTCATTAATTATAAGAAAAATAAAGTTGTCGAGAGCATCATATGAAATAATAGAAGAAGGCAAACAATTTCCAGACCATACATGTTAAATGTTCATAAATTTGGATATAAATATAAAGAATGCACAGTTTTAGAACTATTGGTAACCTTGTATAATCGAGCTTTAACAAGTAGTGGCCAATCAAGTATAAAAAAACTCGATTCCTTATTCGTATCATATGTGCTGTCATATCATAGGACTCGACTCTTTATCTTGTCTTGATAATGTTTCTGGCAAAAAAAAAAAAAAAAGAAACAGAAAAGAAAAAAAAATCATAATGTTGTGATTTAATCGATAATACTTCTATGATCTTATTTATAAGACATTTTCAGTATATTTTGCATAGACCAAAAAATTTTTAACTATATTAACTCTCGATTAAAAATATAACTTTTTAATTTTATCCTTATTTAATATATATACTTTTCAAAGAGAAAATAAATATATCTACATTATAATCAATAAAGAATGAAATAATATATTCATGCTAAAAATTTAATGAAATGATTTATAAATAGGATCAAGAAAAAATTTCACTTCTTTTTAAATAGGATTAGAAGAGTACTTAGATAAATATAAAAACATAAAAAATTGTTCTTCCTACATTTAATTTTCTGCAAAGGAATGCATGTGTATTATCCCCTCCCTCAAAAAGGGCCTACCACCACAATATAAGGTCGCTATCAGTTACCACTTGCAGTAGTCTGTTTTCCTTTATGTCATTATTGTTAGAAATTTCCCAATTCTTGTTGACCCAAGAAGCAAATTAGAATTGAACAAGTCAATGGTCAACTCACAATTCGAAAGCGTGTGGAAATTAAACTTCTATTACATGGAACAGTCAATTTCTTATTCATTTGTTTTCCACAAATTGCTATTGAATCCTTCAAAAAAAAAAAAAGGATTAACAGTTCCAGCCACTGGTTTCCCAATATTTATAAAATTTGACCCATTACCTCTCTTTGCTTCTTCATTCTCACTCTCTCAACAGAAGATGCTTCAAGGTCGTCCTCATCTCCTTCTTCGTTCATCTTCATATTCTGTTCATGCTGCTCCATCCTCAACGGCGTCGTTTCGGACCCACAGACCAATCTTCTTAAGAGCGAGTGTAATCCGTCCTTCGTCTACCTCGTGTCCAGCATCTCCATCTTCGACAGAAACCTAAACGCGACGTTGAGAGATATCAGAGGGCAGATCAGTGAACAGAACAAGCACTTCGCCACCGCACATGAAGGTAACGGAGGAAACCCAGTTTCCACTCTTCTCCAATGCAGAAACTACCTCTCCATCGCCGACTGTCTTGATTGCTTCGACGTCGCCGCCGCTCGAATACTCAGCTGCACCGCCGGAGCCTCGGGTGCCCATGTTGTCTACGACGGCTGCTTCCTCAGGTACTTCTACCCAAAAAATTTCAAATTTTAGTCTCTCTCTTTACTACATACGCACGTATATATGGATATTTATGTTGGATTTTGGATTCGTTGTTGAAGGGTCGACTTATTTAATGAGATTATTTAGTTTCATCAAATAATATTAAATTGATTAGTATTTAATTTAGTATGAGTTAAATTAGTGTTTAAGTTAGAGAGATTGGATGAGAAGAGTATGTGTGCCCAATCATATGGGACAATCATGGCAGGGAGATTGTGGGGATGTTGGGCATTTGAGAGAATCGCTTTTAAAAAGTATTTTTAACAAATCAAGATAAACTCTTTTAAATATTTACTTCATATATCATAAAATTACTTTTAAAACTATAGTTTAGGTTTTGTCCAAACATTCAATAATTTTATCCCCCAGGTATACTTCAACAAACTACGGACCACCATTTTACAAAAATGCTAATTCATTTAATCTTGCTTAAGAGTAGAATTAAGAATTTGACTTTATTGTAATTATAAATATTATCCTCTCATTCTATTCATAGGGGGAGAGAGAAGAAAATTTTTAGTTATATTTATAAGGCAGAGAGAAAAAAAAATTTGATCTTGTTTATAGGGTAAAGAAAGAAATTTTTTATATGAATGTATAATTTTACTTTTTCATTTATTATTTTGTTGATTTTGTTCTTATAAAGTGTAATATATCTTAAATGGGGATAAAGTTGGAATATTATTGAATTTTAAAAGGGAGTTAATAAAGTTTTAGATTTTATTGATCTGTATGAAATATATTAAAAGTAACTTATAAATAGGATTAGAGGAATACTTCTTCTGGTGTTTTGTAGAAGTCACTTCCTGCACTCGCATCGGAATCAAAGAAAGGCTTCAAAATTATTAACGTTGTCTGAAAACTAACATAATTTTCAGTTACGCCCTTAATTTTCATAATTATTAATTACTACGTCAACTCCTCAATATAAATGTCAGTTAGGGATTAAATTTGGGCAAAAATATAAGAATCTCTCATCTTTTTTTAAAATATCCCTATTGATTGCAAGAAATTTTTACTAAGAGATAATTTTAATCATCCAATATATATAGATGAAAATGATAGTTTAGATAAATCAGCACACATTTTTGACAAATAACTAATTTAATTAATTTTTTCAAACATATCCTTTGAAAAGTCAAAAGGCCAAGTTTGAAAAACTGACTTTGAATAAGGGGGAGTTTGGCATCTCATATAAGCACTTAAAAAGGGGGGGAAGACATTAAGATATCCTCAAAAATGCTAAAAGATAAATTAGAGTTGGTGAATTTCAAAATCCTAAATCAGATCCCTTGTACTATTTTGAAATTTTAAAATACTGTTAAATGACAACGTAGCCTTTACTTTCAGTTACTCTTTCATATAACTATTGACTATTCTAATTTTACTATTGATTACTTTTTTCTTCAAATTTTGATGACTACTTTTGTATAACTATTGACTACACAAAGACAGTAAATGACTGAATTAAAAGTAGTTACCAGATCTCCAACAACACTTAATATATTTTTTGAATTTTTAAAATAAAAGTAGTCAATAGGTAAACAAAAGTAGTCACCAAATTTTTTAAAAATGAAAATAGTTAATAACAATAGTAGAGTAGCCAGTAGCTAAATAAAAGTGTCATCGGCGTTTTAAAAACAAATATAATTCATAGCTAAAAAAGTAATCAATACATAAGAAAGAGTAGGCACTGGAGCTCCGGCAGCTAGCCCTTGGCAGGGTTGTTGGTGGTCAGAAACCGGCCAGCTAAAAGTGCTAAGGTGACAATATTTAAAAAAAAAAAGAAAAAAATAGCGAAGGGCATTTGCATAATTTTGGTAGACTTGAAAGTTCTAAAATAATACAAGGGGTTTGAATGTTTGAATTGGAATTATGAAATTCACCCATATCGATTTGTCATTTAACAATTTTCAAGGTATTTTATTGTCTTTTTTCCTTAAAAAAATGCTTTGACGTAGGTCGAGACAAGTTTTCTAACATATTTATCCTGAACTCTACAAAATTACTTTTAAAAAAGTTAATCCAAATAGCGCAATGTGGTAAAGATGTAATAAATGTTCCATATATTGCCTTATAAAAAGACCCAAAAAAAAAAAAAACGTATCCGAGTACCTTGTACAATGGACAAGAGGGAGTATATCATAATAATATATGAATGTTAATGACATAAAGAAGAAAGACATTATTCTTCATAAGTATAAAGGTTAAATGACTATATATTTATGTTATGTACTAAACACTCCATCAGGTAAATGAGAAGCATTTCTCAATTTCCCTATAAAACTCTCCTTTTCATTAGCTTTCTGATCTGTACATATTATAAACTTGAAAAAAAAAAAAAAAAAGATGATATGGTAGACTCTGGCGTGTTCAGGTTCGACATTAGCGGTGCTTTCCTTGATGAGACAACACAAACTTTCAACACAGCATATTGTGGTAATCAGACTGAAGATGACGATGGAGCCACAAGACTCACATCAGTTGCACAACAATTGCTGATGAATCTTCAAACTGTAACACCAAATATCAGAGGATCTTCTGCAGCCATGAAGATGACAGTGTCTAACGTTGGTCCAACTATTTATGCCTTTGCCCAATGTATTGAAACCATATCACAAAATGAGTGCCTCAGTTGCTTGAATGCTGGATACAACAATATAAAGACTTGTCTTTCCTACTCAGATGGTAGGGCTTTTGCCGATGGGTGTTTCATGAGATACTCCACAACTTCCTTTTTTCCTGATAACCAGACTATTGATATCGTACCTGCCTTCAAACAAGGTAAGGCTTCATTTAGATTCTTTGTCACCAGTTTATAAGTCTGATAAATTAGTTTGGAAAAAAATTATGCATGATAAATATGATGTAAAATGGATTAAAGCATTATATTTATGATCAAAATCCACTCTCCAACTAATTCCTACATTTAGGATATACAGGAGGAGTAAATTTTCAATTTGAAAATTTATATGAATCCTTAGTTTGAATGTTTATTTAGGTTATTAGAATGATTTGATCAAGTATTATTATTGACATTTTAATTTTATACTTTAGAGCATGATACGTTTCAAAATAACTTGGTATTATTTGAAATTACATGTACATATATTCACTCATATATGTGTACATTTGTATTTGTACAAATCTTTGTTCGTAGGTTCAAGTAACAAGGGGGCCATTGCTGCTGGAGTTGTTTCAGGTGCTGCTCTTGCTTTGCTCCTCGTTGCATTATTTGCTTGGATGAGACGAACTAAAAGCCCAAAGAGGGTTCCTAGAGGTAAACAAATTAAAAATTATGAGGCTACTATTTTATCAATTTGGAAAATGAACAAAATCTTCAACTGCTAGTTATTTTAATTTATGAACAAAAGGTTTGATTTTTGTTTTCCATGGCAGGAGAGATACCTGGAGCGAGTAAGTTGAAAGGCTCAATAACTTTTAGTTATAAGGATTTAAAGTCTGCAACTAAGAATTTTAGTGACGAAAATAAAATAGGAGAAGGTGGATTTGGTGTTGTATACAAGGTACAACTTTATTATGAGTTTCAATGTAAGGATATCTTTAAGCGTGGTTTATATATTATTTTTGAAAGATAGTCTGATAACAATCTCATGTTTAAAATTCTCAATTATGATTAGGGCATTTTGGGGAATGGGAAAGTAGTTGCAGTAAAGAAATTAGCTTTACGAGCCTCCAATAGGATCGATGAAGATTTTGAGAGTGAAGTGATGCTGATAAGTAATGTTCATCATCGAAATCTTGTTCGACTTTTGGGATCTTGTAGCAAAGGTCACGATAGAATCCTTGTTTACGAATACATGAAAAACAACAGTCTTGACAGATTCTTATTTGGTATGTTATTTCAATTACCAAAGCTTATGCACACTATCTTAAGCATTATGAGATGTGGACATATTTTCAACATGACAACATTTCATTCGCTCGTTAGGAAAAATGTGCTCATATGTCATGGTTTCATTAGATAATTTGATTGGAACATAGATATTGAAAGGACATTGTTATGTTTCGCCCTTCGTTCTTTTTTCTCACCTTTCAAATTTTGGAAACTTGGGAAATAGGTGAAAGGAAAGGTTCTCTCAATTGGAAGCAACGATATGAAGTGATTTTAGGAATAGCAAAGGCTTGACTTATCTTCATGAGGAATTTCATATTCGCATTATTCATAGAGATATAAAGACAAATAACATTCTGTTAGATGATGATCTACAACCACGAATTGCTGATTTTGGGTTGGCAAGGCTTATACCTGAGAATAGAACTCATCTTAGTACAAAATTTGCAGGAACATTGTAAGTTGATTGAAATAACTACTTTGCTCCAGTTAATTTTCAATTCTATTAATTTTTATTACAGTAAATGGATTGTTAAAGGTATTAATGAAATCTATACATTAGTCTATTAAACAATCCTATGACATGGACAATACATGATTATGCAAGAAGGAATTCATACTTATGTTGAAGATGATGATGACACAATACTTTATATTCCATGTCTATTTTGGATTTTGTAGCATCACAATAATTACATGTTTTAGTTTGAGCTATTATTCTAATTAACTACATCATAAATAATATATGATTGACAGAGGATACACTGCACCAGAGTATGCAATTCATGGACAACTATCCGAAAAGGCTGATATTTATAGTTATGGTATTGTTGTCTTAGAAATCATTAGCGGCCAAAAAAGCAATGAATTGAAAGTTGATGGTGATGTTGAAGGCGAATTCCTCCTCCAAAAAGTGAGAAAATTCACATGCCTATTTGAAAAAGCTTTTCTTTATTTTGAAAAAAAAAACTTAGATGTTGGATTTTTTAACAGCACATCTAAAATTCTTTCAAAAAAGCTTACTTTATGAGAGAAAATAATCTTATGATAAATGCTTATTTCGTTTCACTTTCATCCTACTTGATAGGCTTGGAAACTATATGAGAGAGGCATGCATTTAGAGTTGGTGGACAATGCCTTAGACAGTAATGATTATGATGCAGAAGAAGTGAAGAAAATTATAGAAATTGGTTTGCTATGCACTCAAGCATCTGCAGAAATAAGACCGGCAATATCTGAAATAGTGGTTTTGCTTCAGAACAAGGGTTTATTAGAGAATATGAGGCCGACTATGCCTATCTTGATTGAACCTAATTAGAGCTTCATGGAATACACCTCCATCCCTACTGCTTCCGTTACATCAAATGATATTGCTTTTACTTTTTAATACCATCAACAAGATAATTGTACTTTACAAGAATGTGCTTTTCTAAATGGCTGATGAGAGTAGTCTTAGTCGCATCAGCTACCAACTAGTTCTAGATCCAACTATAAATACAATATAGTGTAAATCATTCTCTTAGGGATCAGTTTTAGAATTGTAATTGCAAAGGGGACATAGTTATTTATATGCAAATACAGTACAGCTACTCTAGAATGATGCAAGCATACTCTAAATGCAATTTTGTTATGATTATGCACCTAAGTAAACTAATGCAGACTACAGCTATATGCTTAATGCACATAGGGATGTGATCCCAAATGTAGGACCTGGCTTAGGTTCCCGGCAATGGATGGGCACAAAAAATAATTGGGACCAACTTATGGAAGGTACTGAGAGGGCGGTTCTTCTCCCCGCGCCCCCCCCCGGGGGGTACTGTTAAGTGGAAGACGGAAAAGCATGACATGTTCTCTCTCAGGTTTGCCTACAATATGTGAAGAAAGCTTATGAAGCCTTGTTTAGTAGCTAATGTTTTTCTCCGCAAATCTCTGGGAATGGTGGACAATGGGAAGACTGGCTGTGGAGGCACACTGAGATTACATGGGAAAGTAGTTATATACTTTTATGCTTAGTTTTTTAATGGGACTAAGGCGTGGATGGGATGGACTTGATAGATGATTCTACAGATTCTACTTCGTTGACCCAACAAAGTGAGACAAGAGAGACAAACTCAAAAGAGATATAATTTAAATGATTAATTAAATTATTATCTCTTATCTTAAATATAAAAACCAGTTTGTTGTGTAAATTAGCTCTTATATTTAGAATCAGATGTTGTATCTAAAGCTTAAATTATATGGTATTATGTTAGTTCTCAATAATGGTAAAATTAAAATTTTTATTTTAAAAGTAACATCAAGAATTAAATTTTTATGTTTAAATTCTGAAACAAATTTTTGCTGCTTTAGGAGGCTGTTGTTACCCAAGATTAGACATCCTCTCATGGAAATGAGTGTTCAAAAAATGGCTCGGGCGAGCGACATAAATTTGGTTCATGTAGCTCTTAAACTCCCGCAGCAATATAAATTAACCTGGAGCGATCTCTCAGTCAGCTACTGCTAGTTGATCTGAGTGAGTGCATGGTCCCCTTATAGCAACAGTAGAATATAGGTAAAACTTAGTGTTATTTGAAAAACCCAAATGATCAATTACGTTGGTATACTATCTCTGCCTGAAGACCTTTACAGAAACTACTTTGCCGTAATCAAGTACCTATAATAGGGTGATTCTTTTGAATGTTCTCTATAACTCTGAAAATTATCTTCCTCATTTATTCTGCGTTTCCATATTTAAGGGGAACCCTTTTTTGGGTGGGTTTGATCACCATCCTTGCAGTTTCGTGCATGAAATTCCTCCATCAATATTTCAGACAAGACATGACATTTTCCTTCTCTGCTTCAATGCTATGTTCTGGTGATAATGTATATCAGCAAAAGATGAAGGCACCCAACTAGACTTGTTGAACAAGGATAGCAGTGTTACAACAGTATAGTCGTGGCAATCACAAACTACCCAAATTATATTGCACAATTCATGTTTCAATGTTTCATTGTACTGAAATCTTCAGTAATGAATGAAAGCGAATGCGTACTCCAGTTGTTTCCTTCTTAAATATTATTATTGTTATTTTCTGGGGGTTCAAAATCACATCGCCTTCCTGATGCAATAGAAGCGGAGACAGTAGCATTTGATAGAGATGAACTATTACTGAGCATCTCTTCTATTCCCCACATTAGAATCAACATAAACAGGCATAGCGGGTCGCTTGTGATCCATTAAGCCACCTTTGCTTTCGATCATATCAACAACTTCAAACATTGTTGGCCTTGCTGCAGGAGATGCTTGCGTGCAAAGCAATCCAATCTCTATGATTTTCTTTACTTCTTCTGCATCATACTCATTTAGATCTAAGGTTTCATCCACAAACTCCATGTGCATTCCTCTCTCGTACAGTTTCCAAGCCTGCCGAGGGGCATCAAAGTCATACAAGATAGAGGAAAAAAGATTGCGTGGTGTTGAGCAGTCAAAAACAATCGTTTGTCACGCTATATTGAAAATAATTTGATTAGTTATATCTGCATTTGTAATTTCTCCAAATAAAAACCTTTCCTTTGGTATATCGATTTTGAGAATTCACTTACTCTTTGAAGAAGGAATTCGCCTTGATCATCATTCTTTAATTCACCACTCTTCTGTCCGCTTATAATTTCTAAGACTACAACACCATAGCAATAGGTGTCAACCTTCTCAGATAATTGTCCATGCATTACATACTCAGGTGCAGTGTATCCCCTATATAACAGAAGCAAAAGGATCAAAAATTACCATATGTAAGAGACGAGTCACAACAAGACATGGAAACTTACACTAACAATGATAAAAACAAATTTCAAATATTCGTGTGCAACTTAAAAGTGTTGTATCATGTTTCTAGTGAGTCATAAACATACACAAGTCTTCATGCTTTGTAGAAACAACTAAACATTTGAGAAGAGATCTAGTTGCTAAAGTAGTGTCACGTTTGATCAACAAATGACTTGTTACAATCATTTGCGTTAATATGATATATATTGAGTGCAGAAAATATGAATAGTTACATATGTTACTACTTACATTGTTCCTGCAAATTTTGTGTTCAGATGAGATTGGTCCCTTGGCAAAAGCCTTGCCAATCCAAAATCTGCAATTTTAGGCTGGAAATCAACATCCAAGAGGATGTTGCTGGGCTTTATATCTCTATGTATGATGCAAATGTGAAATCCCTCATGAAGATATGCCAAACCCCTTGCAGTGCCTAAAATTATACCATAACGTTGCTTCCAATTGAGAGAACCTTTATTGTCACCTATTTCCAGCACTTTAGATAGTAAGAGAGAGGGGACCAAAAAAAACATAAAAATAGAGGAAGCAGATGAATTTCAAGTACAAAGGAAATTTCTTCAAGTACTAAATTGAATATACCAAATAAGAACTGGCCAACATTGTTGTTCTTCATGTACTCATAGACAAGGAATCTCTCTTGGCCTTTACTGCAACATCCAAGAAGTCGAACAAGATTTCGATGATGAACATTACTTATTAGCTTCACTTCACTTTCAAAATCTTCATCCATCTTTTTGGATTGCTCTAGAGCCAATTTCTTTATGGCAATTACTTTTCCATTTTTCAGAGTACCCTGTTCAATGAAGAGATCACATTTCTAGACTATAGAGTGTGCTTGAGGGAAGTGCCATCCTTTTATTAAGAATTAGACACATTTTCCTGTGTATTTCATGGAATCTAAGAAATACATTGTACTTTCTATATATCTGGCAGACAAATATTATATTAACAAGTGTACCTAAATTGAATTTATACAAAAAAGCCTCTATACAAAGTGTCTCTCAAAAAGATATGGACTGTAATAACACAAATGACTGTTTATATTTGTGTGTGTGGGGGCGTGGGGTATACCTTGTATACATCACCAAAACCTCCTTCTCCTAATTTATTCTCTTCACTGAAATTTTTTGTTGCAGACTTCAGATCTTTATACCTGTAGTTAACCGGGCCTTTCAACTCAGTTGCTCCCAAAATGTCAACTGCAAGAAAAACCTCAGTCAGAAATCTCTCAATAAAGTATGAAGTAGTTAGGGGTTCATCCCTTTCAAATTAAAACCGTCACATCCCTTTGGCAGGAAAAAGTTAAAACTAGAGCATCACAATGAATCATTTCAAATTGAATAATAAAGATTTTTCTAGTTATCTTACCTCTATGAACTCTCTTGGACAATGATCGTCTATACAAAGCAAATAATGCAAGGAGAATCAAAATAAAAGATGCACCTCCAACGACCCCACCAATAATGGCCTTCTTGCTTGAATCTCCTACGAGTCACAATTGTTTGAAGTTAAATTGTACTATATTTGCTCATGTCAATTGTTTCTTGGTATGCAATGCACATAGTCATTCGGGAGTTTAAAGTTAAGAACTTTACCTTGTTTCAAGATGTGTTTGATATCAGTGGTCTGATTAGTGGCAAAAAATGCAGAGGTGGAGTATCTCATGAAGCAACCAGCATAAAAAATCTTAGCATTTGAGTTGGGAATACAAATCTGAAAATTTCTTAAGCCAGACTCCAAGCAATCTTGGCAGCCACTTTGAGTGACGGTCTCGAGACATTGAGCAAAGGCATAAATATTTGAACCATTACTTTTAGGTACTGGCGTTACAGCGGCTGCAAAGAAACCAGGTATTCTTGGTGTTGCTTCCACCAGATTCTTTAGCACTTGTTGCACAGTTGAAGCAAGTTCTGTGGAGCTTTTAGCCACAAGATTCCCACACATAATGTGGTTCCCACCGTCTGTGGACTGGTCGAAGAAAATACTGCTCTCATACCTTGAAAAACACACAAAAATATGCCATCTTTATGATTGTAAAAAATGTCACTGTTTTGACCACATTAAGAGACATCGGTTACCTGAGATGTTAGTGATATGATTGTTTTATGGTGTTGCAAACTATGCAGTTGTCTCTACTGTGGAACACTTTTCAATTAGTTGAAGGATTTTATGTGTTTAGAATTAATATAGAGTATGAAGCAAAGCAAAGCAACTAAGGATTTTAAGCATAATGAGGACAAAGTACAGCAACAACAAAGTTGTCAATTCCATGATTCATCAACCCAAAATCATTGGAGCTCAAGGTTTTGTCCCATAGGTGAGCAACGGCAGAAAAAATCCGAACACACAAGCTTCTTCGTCATGCGCTTCCTGGTAGCAAATTTCTCTGTCACAAACCGGAACAACAAGAAATGCAGAACCAAAGATCGCATGGAACAATTAAAATACAGCAAGACTTCGTCGTCGTCGTCGTCGCTCAGCATGATTTGAGGGAAATTTCAAAAAAAATTCCGCAAAAGTTTCAGGGCAAGAGCAAGGGGGAAATTTCAGAGCATAAACACGAACAAAATTTATCGAAGAAGAAGAAAAATTCATCGCCGTCGTTGTGCATGCTCTGGTTAATCACTCCGTCATCCTCCTTCAGAGCAAGAACAAGATAGCCGAGAAGGCAGGAGGAAGAGCGGCGGTCGCCGAGACGGCGTTGGGCAAGCGACTGTGACGAGTGTGGCGGTGAAGTGGTGACATGCGACGGTGACTGGGAAGACAGATTGAGGGCAGTGCCGAGAACTCCCTGTAATCGGGCCCATTCGTCTTTGGAAAACAATATCATCAATAAAAAAGGTAAACATAGGTATCCTTCAGAGATTACCTTCGAAAAACACTGTTAAATATTAGATGTGATACCTCTCTTAACAGGAATTAGAATCTTAGGGCTTGTTTGTTTTTGTTCTTTCTTTTCTTGTTTTCAAAACAATTTTATAAAATCGTTTTTAGAACAAGTTTTGAAAACAAAAAACAAAAGAATTTGTTTGGATAATAATTTTAAAAAAAATTATGTTTGAAAAAAAAAACTCATAAAAAACCATACTTGTTAGATGATAGTTGTGATTGATAATAATAAGTAGTGAATAGTAGATGAGAAGAAAATAAAATTTCTCAAAATTTTTCAAAACAAAAACAGAAAAACATATAAAAATTGTTTTGGTTTTTTGGTTTTTAAAAACTTGTTACTGTTTTTTGTTTTTTAAAACAATAGACTAAAAACAATTTACCAAACAAGTTTTTTGATTTTTCTGTTTTAAAAAACTAAAAATTGTTTCCAAAACAAGAAACCAAACAACCCCTTAGTCTTTTAACTTTTAAATGATAAGTTTTGGTCTTTTAAAATCTAAAATTATCTAAATTTTTATTAAATTATAAAGACTAATTCTTAAAGAATTAAAACTAAAATAAAAACGAGTATGTCAAAAATTGTGTTAACCTCAAAATAAATAAATACTTGAAATAAAATTTTTCTCACATATTATTATTATTATTTTATTTTTGGCAATGGATTTTACACATTGGATTTTAGTTACGTTTCCAGTTTGTCTTTCAAGTTTCAACAATTCTTTTGTGCAAACATAGCCTGAATCCTCAGAAATGACTTATATATCTTAATGGCCAAAAGCATATCTTCATGTTGTAACTTCGTATACTCCTTTCCCCGTAATCTTTTAACTAAATTAAGTATTTTTTAAAAAAAAAGTTAAAATTAATTAGGAGCAATAAATATATAAAAATTAAATCTTATTTTTTTTAAGTAAGTCATTATTTAATAAGGAAGCAAATAAATAAGAGAAATACCATAATGAAATAAAAGACTAAAGAAAATATAGCATGAGAAAAAGATGATGAGAATGAATAAAAAAAATTAAGGAGTAAAATAGTGAAAATATATTTAATATTAAGACACTCCTTCGCTGAATCTTATAGAAAAAACCAAGTCAATTCAAATTTTTATAATCTTGCAAAAAAGAGCAGATGGAGTAACATTTTAGCTTAAACTCTTAATTTTAATAGTATTTTTCTTTTTGAATCATTAGTTTCAACTTCAAATCATGAATTTTACCGATTATTGTTATTGAGAAGGGAAAACCATCTTGCATATACCTAAAGTTTGCCTCAATTTCTAATTTAGTACCTCTGTAGTTTACCCTGTTGGCATAATTAACCTTTACACAAGGATTAACGGTACTAATAAGAAAAAAAATACACAAATACCAAATGAAAAATTGAAAGAAACTATAGTTACCTTCAAAATGATTTTTCATTTAAAACAAGGAAAACAAGAGCAATTTTGCCTATCCTAGACTTTATACAAATATGGGTCTCATTCTTTAACTTCAGTGAAATTCTTCTTTTAAATTTTACAAAGGAATATTAAAAACAAAAGTTTAAAAAAATGTCCAAGTTGGTCAGATACCTGAGGAAGCAACCTTCGTATATGACCCGGGCACCAGTGGCGGAGACGGAGCAGTTCTCGTATATATGAACGGCGGCGAAGTCGAAGCAAGCGAGGCAGTCTTTGATAGAGAGGTAGTTTCTGCACTGAAAAACGCCGTACGCCGGATTGTTACCCTTCACGGCCTGCGCCACCGCGGAGTGTTTGCTCTGGTTGCTGACCTGCGCTCTCAGGCTTCGCATCGTCGCGTTTAGGTTCTTGTTGAAGATGGCCACGTCACTGACATTATAGCTGCTGCAACCTGATTTCACATAACTGAGCTGCGGCTCTGAAACGACGCCGTCAAGAGTCCACCACGTCCAGATTGTGAAGCTCAACAAGAAGGTGAAGAGCAAGGGATTTTGTTGCAGGTTTAGCAGCAGCATGGTGTTTTACTTTTTCCTTGCAGAGTATAGAGAGAGAGAGAGAGAGAGAGAGAGAGAGAGAGGATGAAGAATGAACAATGAAGGTGGAGATCTCTTTGAAAAGTATAAGCCGGCATAGTGCTTCAAAGTCACTTCAAATTTCTGAGAGAGATAGATTTTCAATTAGCATTGATTTTTACTCCCTCCCCTGATAAATATAACAGAACAGTTGGTAGATGAGTTTATTTTTATCCTAAATATAATATTTCTCCGGTTCTAAATATAAGACTCATTTTGTAATGCGAATTACATTATAAAATATATCTTGTATTTAAGATCGGAGAAGTACTTCAATCTCATTTTTCTTTTAAATTTATAATTTTTTTAGACTCTCTATATGGATTCCACATATTATATTAAAGATCCGTTTTCCATCTTAAAGGAAACAATTTTTCATGCAAATTTTATTAATTTATATAAATTAGTTATTTAAATCTTACATTTAGGAGTGAATATAAATAACTAGTACATCTACCACTGAGACTATTTGGTCTGGGAGTAAGATTTTGTGTATGGTGCTATAGGCTTTATGTGTTCCCTGTTTGGGAGAAGGAGGCAGTCAGCTTTAGATTAAAAACTAGAAAATTTTTAATTTTAATCTTATTAAATTTAATAATTTTTATTTAAAAAAAGCAAAGATCCTTGTTTAGCAGGGGCAGTATGAAAAATGTAATAAATATCTTAAATGGTTGGGCGCGCTTTTCTACAAGGATTGGGACGAAGATCTTGTAAATTTTTATACTAGCTTTTTTTAATATAAATTAAGATTTGCAGATTTTGTCAGGAATTATTAGTTGTCACAGTGTATGTGCGATTATAAATTCACGTGCAAAATATATTATTACCGAAAAAAAACTTTCAGCGATAACTTTTATAATAATAAGTCGTATTAATGAACAAAATTTTATTGAAATATAATTTTTTTATACTTAAATTTAAAATGATAGTAAAAAGTTAAAATAAACTTTTAACAGTGACAAAAAATCACCACTAAAAAACGCTTTTAGCACTGACATGTTGAGTCATCGTAAAAAGTCTTTTTTCCAGTGACAATAATAGGAGTCGCCACTAAAAATCTCACTTTTAAAAATTGACCTTCAGTAGAGACTCTAAAAAGCCTATGTAGAAAGTCACACTTTCCACAGGGATATTTTGTGTTGCCGTTGAAAGTCGTCATTGAAATTTTTTTTTGGTAGTGTATATGAATACTTATGATTTTGTTCTTATTAATTAGTAAAATACATATATACATTTATAAATTTATTTATGAACCTGACTTGGTATATATAAACCACTTGACTTCTCTGGAAAAGACGCATCTCAATTCTCTCTCTCTCGTTTCCTAATGCTCTTAATAAAAGTTTTTAGCTTCTACGTCTATTCTAGTTGCTGGCATAAGAGTGGGGTCAAAAAGCACAATTGATGATAAAGGGAGTTTTTCAGCAGACTTATTAATTTAAAACTCGTTTAGAATAGTTTATAAATAATTTTTTAATTACGATTTACGGAATATAAAGTAAGTATGTTAGAAGAGTTTTATCTTGAATTTATGTAAAACGTGTTTACATGTAATTTGTAATACATCCCAAACAGGGCCTTACTTTATATGCTTATGAATTCACCTACTGGCCATCAAAATCTTTATTGGATATAATATTCTCGCTTGCTTTAAGTATTATATAAATAACTTTTTCCATACGTAGATTTAAATACACATTAAACGAAAGAAACAAATGAAATTATGCAGACAAAACTATCATATAATGCTCATTTGCTGAGTTATTAAGCTACGCTGAACAAATAGCAAGTTAATTTCATCGAGGGGGAAAAAAATAGCAAGTTAAACTAGTTTGTACGTTTAATTAGAAACTTGATGTTAAAACAAATAATAAAATAATTTTCAATAAATTAATATTAACAAGCTGCATGAACTAACCATGCGGAATCTAAATCCTGTGTATATCTAGGCTTAGGGATGCATAAATTTCTTCTATCCCCCACTTTTAATTTGCATCGCCCAACATTTTTTGGGTTTTCTTTTTCTTTTATAAATTAATCCAAATAATGAGAATAGGGCATATTTTGTGTTCCACATAAATAGTCCTAATTTTGTATCAAGAAATAAAAGCATAATTAATAAACCGGTCTATCCCACAGCAACCTTCGTCACTTTTCTCAGTATGTTTTGCCGCCGCCTTTTGAAAAAGGGAAAGATTAAGGCAATAACCAAAGGCTAATCATGTGAATTCTCTCGTTTTCCTTTTGAAGAAAATAATAAATAGTGTATGAATTATATAACATATTACATCTAGTTCTTTTTATAAGATACAAATAATTCGATTATACATATAGAAAGGTTAGTTATGATTGGTTAAAAGTAATAAATATGAGGAATGGATGCAAATTATTATTTTCCAAAAAGAACACTTACTATGGGGATAGTGAAAGAGAACGAGTAAATAGGAAAAAGGTGTGATCTGAGTAAGAGAGAGACTAATCAACGATGCAAAAATAAAAAATACTCCATCCGATTTTAAATATAAGATTCATTTTGCAATGTAAATTACATTACAAAATAGATCTTATACTAGTAATACTTAAATAGGTTATTATTGTCTTTTACAAACAAGAACATGTCATTCTCACCCAAAAAGAAGAAAGAACCTTTTAGTATGCGATAGACAGAGTGTTGTTCTAAGGAGTGTGTTTTGGCATTCTTCAAAAGCAATTTAACAAAAAAAAGTATTTTCATACAAGTTACTCCTCCGGTCCTTATTATAAGACCCCATTTGATTTTTTATTTGGTTCTAATTATAAGACCCCAATCCATTTTGTCTCTTATATTTATGTATTTTTTTCCAAGATAATCCTTCTAATAATGATAGTTTTAGCCAATATACTTAATTAGCAAGGATATTTTAGGAATGACAACACTTATTTATTATAAATAACCAATTTAATTTACTTTCTTAATCTCCTCAAATAAGTCAATTGGGTCTTATAATTAGGACCAGAGAAGTAATACAAAACTTTTTTTATATAGTTATTTTGTATATCGTAAATTTATTTTTAAAAAACTAATCCAAACTTAATTAATACTATTAACATCTAAAGCCAATATCTTTGTGGCCATGTGAACATGTAGTGGCATGACAAGGACGACTAATTATGACATCATCTCCTACAATTATCCATCGAATCTCACGAGTCATTCCAAAAGCCGCGACGACTCATTTAACGTGCGTCTTTTATTAATTTGCGTGAACTTTCATAGTCGGTGTCTTTTTTTTAATCCCTGGCCGCGACGACTCAATTCATGGAAATTTCTAAGATGCCTTCATCATACGTCGTCTCAACAAGAAATGTCCTTATTATCTCTGGCCACACTAAAAGAAAAAATAACAAGCACAAGTCATTGTCATTGTTCTAAGTTGCCTCAATTATGCGTCGCCTCCATCCACTTGTTTTTCAATATCATTTTCTTAGTTGTCTTTGGAACCAAGATGAGAGGAGGAAAAAAAAAAGAATTGCAGGTCCATTCCATTTTGAGTCCAGTCGTTTTCAAAATTATCTTTGGTTGGAAGTAGACTTGGATATTTCTTAAAATAAGTCCAAAAGAATAATTAATAGGTGTGGGGTCTTTCTTTCTTTGTCACTGTTAGAAGTTCAAATATGGAGTACTAATATAATAAATAATCTTTCATGTCAATAATTGGAAAAATTATGGCATTATTTGATATTGGGGCGTCACTTTCGGCGTGCTCAATAGGAAGTTTGGTAGTTGTCTCTTTCCTAGTCGATCGGATCTAGCAAAAGGATCAAGTCGCCAATAACATAATACATTAATACTACCTCCGGTCCTTAGACCCTATTTGACTTTTATTTTGATCTTAAATATAAGACCCCAATCCACTTTGTCTCTCATATCTGTACATTTTTTTTCAAGATAGTCCTTCTAATAATTGTAGTTCTAGCCAATATAGTTGATGAGTAAGGATATTTTAGGAAAGACAACACCTATTTATTACAAATAACTAATTTAACTTCTTTCCTTAATCTCTTCAAATTAGTCAACTGAGTCTTATAATTAAGATCGGAGGTAGTATTTGAATTCTCATTAAGAGATGCTCATATTTAGATTCCGCTTACACTACAAAAAAAATGTCAATTGTAGCGGTTAGAGTGACACATTTCTAGCGGTTTTAACCGCAACAAATAACATTTGTAGCGGTTAACAAAACTGCTAGAAAACCAGGCACAAGAAAAAATTTCTAGCGGTTATGGCAACCGCTACACATCATGGTAAAAACGCTAGAAACTTTCTAGCGGTTTTTAACTGCTAGAAAATGTCTAAAGGAAAAACATTTCTAGCAGTTATAAAACCGCTAGAAAATGTTCAATGGAATAAAATTTATAGCGGTTTTATAACCGCTAAAAACATGCTAAACCAAATCTATTTTGCCGGGAATTAAATAATTTCAATAGCGCGCCGAAATTTCTAGCGGTTAGAGAACTGCTAGAAATGTTTGGGAAATTAAATTTTCCTACCAATTAAATTTTTGGAATGGCGGCAAAAAAATTTTCTAGCAGTTTGAACCGCTAGAAATTTTGGTGCAAAATTTAAATTTGACGAAATATTTCTAGCGGTTTGGAACCGCTAGAAATGTTTACCGTGCCAGAAAAAAAATTTATGGTTTTTCATATTATAATTTTAAAAACCATTAAATAAATTATATTGAAGAATTTTTGTTAATTTGTATAATTAGTTATATGTTACATTTTATATATTTAAATTTTGTAATAAACAATATGTAATTAAATTATGAGTGTGTCAAAAGAAGTGAATTTAATTTAATAAGATAATTGAATTGAATATTTAATAAGATAGTTGAATTGAAGATGATATATTTTGTAATATTGAACCTATAGTGTTAGGTTGAGGAGTATTTGAATCAGTTGAGGAAGGCATGACAAGTGTGAAGAAGAAAAATCTGAAAGAAAAGGAGAAATAAATATGTTAGTAAATTTTAAATAAAAACAAATAAAAGATACAATGAATTATAAAATAAAATTTACTTACCATACAGTAAAGAGAAAGAAACCACTATATGAGATAGTAAGAAAAAAAGAGAGAATTATGAAGAAGAATAGGAGAGGAAAGAAAAGAGATGGAGTAAATGAATGTAGAGAAGATATGGTATTTATAGATATCAGCGACACATTTGTAGCGGTGTTTTTGTAGCGTTTTATTGCATTTTGTAGCTGTTATTCATTTTCTAGTGTATACTTAACCGCTAGTATTTTGTAGCGGTTAATAACCGCTACAAATTATAATTTTGTATAATAAAATTGTAGCGGTTACACATAACCGCTACAAATTTAATTTTTTTTATTTTTTAAAAATCTGAACGAATTTTAATTTATAGATATGTATTTGTAGCGGTTAATAACCGCTACAAATTATAATTTTGTATAATAAATTTGTAGCGGTTATGTAACCGCTACAAATTTAATTTTTTTTATTTTTAAAAAAACTATACGAATTTTAATTTATACATATGTATTTATGGACGGAAAATTTTTTTAATAATTTATTTTGGATACTGCTATTCTCCATCATCATCCGGCCTGAAAGGACACATTTTAAAAAAATTTGTTAAATTTATAATGTATTTGGAAAAAATTAGTAGTTAGTAGTTAATTATTTAAATAATTTAAGAAAAGACGTGTACCTGATAATTGGCAAATTATCATCTCCTTGAGGAAAGAAGTCTTCAAAATTCGAGGGTTGGAAGGGTTCACTGTCATAAATAATGTCACCATCACCCATATCATAAAGATCCCATGGCTTGAGGTGAACGACCATATTCCAATCTTTATGTTTCTCGTTCTCGACATAGTAAATTTGGTGTGCCTCAGAAGCAAGGATATATGGCTCATCATCTTCAGATGCCCCCGTATGAATAAGTCTAGAGAAATTAACTGAGGTGATGCCCAAATGGTCAGTAGCGAGTCCCCGTGAAGTTGTCATATTTGCCCAGGAGCACTTGAACAGTGTCACGGTGAAAAGCTGGTAACTCAACTCAATAATGTCAATTAGCTTTCCATAGTAAGTGACGCCTCCAAAGCGCATATCGCCATCACTACTGCTAGCATAACATCTCGTTCCGAATGTCCCGCAAACTCCAGAGTTTTGTGTGAGCAATCCCTGATCACGTCCAACCGTACAGAACTTGAAGCCGTGGACATTGTACGCGGTAAACCTTCGTGCATGGTCTAACGGACCGAGAGAAAGAGCTTTGAATTCATCTGTGTATGGGCTGTTGTCATTACATATTCGACGTGTAAACCAACTGGGAAACTCTTTGTGGACTCTTTTATCAATGTCAGCAGAACGCGCACGGCCCCATAGCTGACGCCTGAGATAACTCCTAAACTCACTATAGTAAAGTGTAATTTGTTAAAAGAGTCAGTAAGAAACAAATATAAAGTGTAAAAGCTAGTGAGCTTATATGATATATATACTTACTGCATGAAGGGTTCAACTTGGCTGCAATTTATCAAAACTTGTCTGTGTGCCTGGAGTTTCTCTGTAGGAGTGAGTCTGAAGAATTCATATCCTCCAACTGGTTTTCCAACAGGAGGAAATAAAGTTGACGTGGAAGGACCAGGAGGAGAATCATCTACGCGACGCGGGCGGTTAAAAGATGTCTCCATGTCATCAAAGTACCTCGAATAGAAAGTTAGGACCTCATCTACGGAATAACCTTCTGCTATTGACCCCTCAGGCCATGCCTTATTCCTAACATATGATTTTAATTTTCTCAAGTACCTGTAAGTTAAAATTGCATTAATAATTACGAGTAAATGAAAGAACAATGTGAAATTTAAAGAGGCGGGAATAAAAGATAATCTAGTACCTCTCTATAGGGTACATCCATCGATAGTGAACTGGGCCAGCAACTTTGCTTCTCGAACAAGGTGGACAGTCAAGTGAACCATAACAGTAAAGAATGATGGAGGAAATATCATCTCCAAGTGACAAAGTGTAAGAATAATTTTATTTTGCAACTGATCAAGCTCTTCCGCTATCAAGACCTTTGCACACAACTTCTTGAAAAATGAACATAATTCTATCAAAACCACTGATACATCAGAAGGAAGTGTGTTTTTCAAGGCCAATGGAAGTAACTGTTGCATAAGAACATGAGAGTCATGACTTTTCAACCCAGTAACCTTTCGAGCCTGCAGATCGATACACCTTGAGATGTTGCTAGAATATCCATCTGGTACTTTTATGTTCTTCAATGTCGAGAGGAAGATATCCTTGTTCTGCTTTGTCAAGGTGAATTTAGCTGGCTGAAACTTGTCGTTTTCATCATGCCAAGCCTCTTCATGAATTCCCCAGGCCCGTAAATCTTTTCTAGCTGCGAGATGGTCTTTGGATTTTCCAGCTTCATTGAGCAACGTATATAGCACATTATCGCACACATTTTTTTCAATGTGCATAACATCCAAACTGTGTCGTAGCAAATTAGATTCCCAATAAGGAAGAGTGAAAAATATGCTTCTCTTCCGCCATTGCATAGGTTGCATATCAGATGTCCCACGAGATCGTCGTCCCAATCGTTCGGTACCAAACTCGACATTAACATCTTCTAACTGCCGCAAAATATCCATACCAGACAAAGTAACAGGAGGATCTCTCTTCTTCTGTTTCCCATCAAAGCGAATCCGTTGCAATCTAAGTCTGTGCTTGGAATCAAGGAACCGTCGATGTCCTATGAAGCACCACTTGCGACTGTGTGGAAGGCGACATGGCACAGAATCAAAATTGCACTCAGGATAGGCCAACCCAATATGCACATTCCAGCCAGACAAAGTTCCCAAACCGGGAAAATCACTTATTGTCCACATCAAGGCTGCACGGAGATTGAATAGTTGCTTGTCATGTGAGTCATATGCCTCAACACCATTCGTCCATAGGCCGATCAATTCGTGTATCAACGGTTGCAGGTATACGTCAATATCATTTCCTGGTGCTTTCTTGCCTAGAATGATCATGGAAAGCAAAAAGGAGCTCTGCTTCATGCACATCCAAGGTGGTAGATTGTATGGAATTAACACCACCGGCCAGATACTGTAACTTGTGCTCATGTTTCCGAAGGGATTGAAACCATCGGTTGCCAATGCAAGACGTACATTTCTAGGATCATTGGCAAAGTCTGGAAATTTCGCATCAAATGCTTTCCACGCCTCCAAGTCTCGTGGGTGCCTTAACCTACCATCTAGATTTTCCTCAGTCACGTGCCACCTCATGTGCTGAGCCATTTTTGATGACATATACATTCTTTGCAACCGTGGTTTCAAAGGAAAATATCTAAGAAAATAATATATTAAAAATTTAAAATACCAAATATTTAAATACTAAATATCGACTCAATTTAAAAAAATTGATGACATAATCAATTGTTTTAAGAATTTCAAATATCGAATATTTAGAGACGGAACAAGTAACACACTGTAATAATTTGTACTTGAGAATTTTGGCCGGTTTCTTCTTTTGCTTCTTGCCCTTCCGTACCGACTTATAGCGTGACGTCTTGCATCTCGTACAAATCTCTTTGTTGGCATCATCTCCCCAGTATAGCATACAGTCGTTTGGGCATGCATCTATCTTCTTATAGTTCAAGCCAAGCTTGTTAATAATCTTTTTTGCTTCGTAAAAAGATGGAGGGAATTCAGCTTGGGGGAAAGCATATCCCAGTAATTCCAGCAACATGGACATCGCCTTGTCAGTCATATCGCACAAGCATTTGATGTGATACAGCCTCACCAAGAATGACAACTTCGAATACTTTGTGCACCCAGAATAAAGAGACTTGTCAGCTTCGGTTATGAGGTCAAAAAATTCCCGAGCAGTTTCGTTTCTTAGAAACTCCAGTTGAGGTCCCTCTACTTCATCTTCGTTGAGATTCGGGCTTTCGTGAACACCAAAAGCATCACGCACAGCATCATTCACGGCATCGGCTTCATCCACTCGAACTCCCATCCGTGAAACTACTGGAACTGACTCAACACCCATATCTAGTCGTTCCCCATGTAGTTGTCAAAATACGTACTCTCGCGGAAAAGGCTTAAAGATTAAATGTTCCCTAACAATATCTTTGGGATGCCACTTTTTGAAATTACATTTAGGACAGGGACACTGAATCTTACCATTTACGGCAGCATTGGCGAAAGCAAAATCCAAGAAATAGTTTAGACCAGCCAAGTATTGCGGAGTCGACCGGTACAAGTTGATCCACGACCTATCCATCACTAATAATGCTCAAATTTCGTGAAAATATGACACAGGAAGCTCAAAGAGAAGTTAAAATGGAATTCAGTTGGAGTGCTTCAGCTTATAAAGGAGGCTGTCAACGAAGTGGAACGATCATTTTTTTGTAGCGGTTACAAACCGCTACAAATTTGTAGCGGTTTTAACGGAAATTTTCATTTTCCAGCGGTTATTAACCGCTAGAAATTCAAAATATCGGTTACAACCCGATAGAAATTTCTAGCGGTTTTAACAAGAATTTTGTCTCCAACGGTTTTGAAATTTCTAGCGGTTTTGTAACCGCTAGAAAAGTTCGCGTTGTAATGAAATTCGGTTGAATTTTGTAACGGTTTTAGAACCGCTACAAATATTTCGCTGTGATTTTCTTGCGGTTTATAAACCGCTAGAAATGATATTATTTTTAAATATTAAATATAAATACTGCGCAATAAATTAATAACATTACAAAAATAAATATTTATTAAATTAATAAATGATTATAGAATTATTTTGATTAATTAACATGTTTAATGTGTTTAATAAATTGTAATGTTCATGTTGTAATAAATAAATAAATATTTCAATATTAATTAATACTTGACATAAATAAAATTATAGAAATAAATAAATAAAGTAAACAAATAAATATAAAATTTAAATAAATATCTAAATAGTATATAAAATCATAAAATCAAAATTCTAATAAAATCCTATACAATGAAAGCAAGATAAATCATGGGTGAGGGGTAGAAGCAGCATCATCGTGATCATCCTCTGCTGGATCCTCCGACTGGGGGTGGGCAAGCCGCTCAACCTGCTGGGACTGGACTGGCGGATGGGGGGGTTAGGGGCGGGACTGGTGGCAGGTGTAGGTTGGGGGTCTCAGGAATCGAGATGTTTGGAGCTATACTGACCACCACATGACGCATAGCCGTAGCAGTTGCCAAGAGCTGGTCAAGCTGCGCCTGGAGCTGACGATCACGCTCCTGCAGCTGACGATCACGCTCCACGATCTTGGCCTCCATCTTGGCCTCGAACTCTTGTCTGAGCTCCTCTCGCAATTCCTCTGAGGATGAGGAACCCGGCCGCTTCGCTCTCGCACTCGCCTGAGAGCTCCCGGCAGTATATGAAGGGCCAACATCACTTGAGCGGGGCAACCTAGTCGGTGTAGGTCCAAGTCCAAGCCCGCTAACTCGACCATGGTGCTGCGGCCGGCCACGACTCGCTAAAAGTGAGGCGGTGGGATCCAAGGCAGACTCCTGAGACTCACGCAACTCGGTATCGACCTGAGTCATCCGTGCCTACCAAAATTAATATAAAGAAGTTAATTATAATATAATGATATTTACACTGTGATATTATATTAATATTTAATTTATTACTTACCGCTATCTCCTCAACCTCATCCGACGCACGCCCGTCTCGAGGTCTATACACCATCAGCCACATCTCGCCATAAGTGGCCGTGTATCCCCGCTCCTGCCGTATCTTTTCCCTCTGTAAATGAAATCAAAGAAATAATTAGTTACAAATTAAATACATATACATATTTAATAAATTTATTTCAAGTACTTACAATCTCGTCATAAGTGATCGCAAAGCTCCTGGATCCAGCCCTATGACGTATCGTCTAATGCCTGACGCTCCCAGCATTTCTCCTAGAAAGAGCCTGAAGCAAAATGTAAAAAAATTAAATTAAATTAGTCAAGTCAGATAAAAAATAAAGAAATTATAATTAATACAATATTATCATACCATCTGGTCAGCCGTCATTCTAAAATAGACGTAACTGGACCAGTCTTGCTCCGGGACTCCACTAGGTACATCTGCCAGTATCTCCTGGAGGGGCCTCGTCCCGTCACCTTTCTTCTCCCTCCACAGGTCGGCCCTCCTGTTCTTCCATGCCATCCCAAGCCTCTTGATCGTGTCAGCCCTCAACTTCTCCCCCAGAATAAATTTATTCTATGATTAAAATAATAAATTAACTAAATAACAAATTATAAACAAATAATTAAGCAATTTCAATAAAAATATTTAGTTTTTAACTAATTTAAGAATATTATAAATAAAATATAAATTAATAAAAAACAAATAATAATTAAAAATTAAGTAATTTAAATGAAAAAATATTTTTACTCAACTAAATTTAAAATTATTATAAGTAATAAATTAATGAAATCAATAACAAATTATTTTCATTTAACTACTTTTAAATAATTTAAATAAAAATATATATATTCATTTAACTACTTTTAAAAATATTATAAATAACAAACAAATTAAATAAATAAAAAATTATAATCAAACAATTAAATTATTTGAAAACAAAATATATAATCATTTATTTAAATTAAAAAAATTATAAATAACAATTTTATATTACCTTCATCATTTCCCAACCTTGCTGCTTCTTCTCTGAGGTGATCTTCTTCCAGTCCTGCACGTAATGGGGAACAGCGTCCACTGCTGACCAAGGAGGCGCACGTACTTGTTGTACAACTGGCCACCTTTCTTTGTCGATTGGCCCAACTCATTGAGCAGCACAACCACTCGTCCGCTCGTCATCATAGACAGCTCTCTGGCTGTCAGCCTCCTATAGGACCTATTCCCCTCAGTGTCTGTAAAATTTAATTAAGAAATAAATTATATATCAATGAATTAATACAATTTCTATATAAATTAAATACTTATCAAAATTTAAAAAAGTTAAATAAATACTAACTGACAAATTCCACCTCAAAACCAGCCTGACGTCTCGGAGCAGGACGCTGTGCAGCCTGGGGATTCTCTTTCCCCTGATCCTGCTCCTCCTCCTCCTCCTCCTCCTCGTCAGCAGCATCAGCATCAGCATGGGGTTGCTCATCCCCAGTAAAATGAGCCTCATCAGTCCTCCGCTCAATATCATTCTGCTCCATAAAACTGAAGATATCCTCCTCGCTGAGATCATAGTCATGAATGCTGGGGAATGGCTCACCAGCATCATGATGAACCTCATTGGGTCCAGCTCTCTCAGGATCAACTAGGTTCTTCCCTGGCCGACGACTCATTCTAATAATAACAAATAGTAATTATTTATAAATAAAATAAAAAGAAAAATTATTTATAAGCCACAACATAATAAATTAAATAAAATAAAACATAAAAATAAAAATTATCTATCAATAAATTACTACTTTTACCTAAAAATAAGGATCTGCAACTGAACTAGAACTCGAATATATTTTGTGGAGAAAATTCAGCAGAGCTTCGCTTCCTGAACGATTGAAGAAGTGAAAGTGAGGGGGGTATATATAGGCCGAGCATTTCTAGCGGTTTTTGTCAAAACCGCTAGAAATTTCTAGCGGTTCTGGGAAAAACCGCTAGAAAAGCCTAACGGTCATCAAGCGCCTCGGGAATTTACAGAAATTTCTAGCGGTTCATGTAACAACCGCTAGTAATTTCTAGCGGTTTTTACATGAACTGCTAGCAATTTCTAGCGGTTTCTAGATGAATCGCTAGAAATTTCTAAACTCCTCGGGAAATTAAAACCTTTTTAGCGGTTCATGTATCAACCGCTAGAAATTTTCAGTATCTAGCGGTTTATTGGCCTGAACCACTAGAAAATAAACGCTACAATTTTGGCGCCAAGTTCTCGCCAAAACCCGGAAAATTTTCTAGCTCTGAATTTCTAGTGGTTAGGTGATAACCGCTAGAAATATGCGGGCAATGGTCAAACCGTCTGTAATTTGTAGCGGTTTTTCTAAAAACCGCTAGAAATGTTGGAATTTCTAGCGGTTTTGTTGAACCGCTAGAAATGTTCCGCTGCTAATTCAACATTTTCTTGTAGTGTTAGCACGAAGTATTAAAAGTTAAAAGTAAGGATTGTCATTGGAATTGAAAAATATGTTAAACAAGTGTTTAATATAAGAAATTACTTATTACTTGGAATTAGACAAACTTATATATACGGATTGAGAAATACCATGGGAGGATACAGTATTCCTAAATCCCACCTACATAGGATTGCCTAATCCCATGTGATAAAAAATTACTCATACTAAACATTCTTTAATGATTTTTCTCAATTTTAATCTCAATTTTTACCTCGCGTTCTCAATACTTTGTACCAAAGGAGAACAAAATTTTTTCTAATAGAAAGATACCTGTGCCTAAAAAAAAACTACTAAAATCAAATGGTTCAAAATGTTAGCTAAATTTAGCTAAAAATAATAAATGTGTAAGATATATACATATGTTTCCGATTGTATACTCTTGTCTGTACAAAGAGTATATGAGAAATAATGAGTGAAAATTTATTAGAGAGAGGTAATGAATGACATATATTTAATTGAGATAAAAGTTAATTAAACGACTAATTTAAAATTTTAGACAAAGATAATTTGTTCATGATATATAAGGACATCACTATGAGAGAGATTATTTCTTATAAAAAGGAAAGGACGGAGTATGTATTTCGCTATTTCTTATTCTATTTCTTTCAAAGTATTTTCCACGTACTAAACTCTTCTGATCATTAATATAAGACTTACTTAACTAATTTAAATAGATTAAAAACATTATTTAAATAAGTTAATATGATATATGTTTTTTTTAAATACCCTAATTATTTTTCTTAATTTTCTTCCTCCCCTCCTACTTGATTATTGTGGAGGGAATATCAAGAGAATTAATTCTGCTTGTGGGAGACTGAAAGGCGAGGAGTAAGCTAGAAGATAATGAAGGCACCGTTTGGGTGACACCCCAAACCGTGGTTTGGGTGATAAGTCACCCAAACACCCACCCAATTTGCACAAACCGTGATTTTGGACTAAAACTATGGTTTTGGCTCCAAAACCATGGTTTTGGAAAAAGTAAAAAAATTTTGTTTTTGGAGAAAAAAGAGAGAGTGTGAGAGCCTATAGGATATGTATCTTGTTATTTTTTTTTATAAACATATTTTTTTATAAACATATTTAATCTTATATTTTATAAATATATATACATATTAATTAATTATTAATTATATTATCTTATGTATTATTAATTATGTTAATAAAAAATATATTATTAACAATTTTATTCCTTTAAATTAAAATATATCATAAAATCTATTTTTTCTGTAATTATCATATTAACTTATGTCTTTGTTTTAGTAATTTGTATATATAAAAAGTGCTTCTAATAACAACTATTCAAACACTCTCACTTCTCAAAATCACTTTTTCATAACATTTATTTTTTTCAGAATCTATTCTTCTCAGGATCTATTCTCCAGAATTATTTTTTCAATCTATGGTTTGGTTTCATCTAAATACATCTGAAGTGGGATAAGCTGTATACAAAGAAAGAAAAATAAGAATGGAGAGCACGAGAGGTGCAAGAAGCAACTGAGAAAACAAGAGTGATGATCAGTGTTTTCAAAAATCAAAATGCAAAGTCTGAATCTTCTGGTGCATGTGTACATTATTCAAGGGAGAGAGAGAGAAACGGGTCCGGATTGTCTCGGCGTCTTTTTTCTCAGCATCCCTCAGAAGCCTAAAATCTTGACCGTCCAAATGATCTAAAGGCCCATTGTGTATCATCCATTCATCCTCAACCTATGACTTCTCTCTCCTCTTCCTACTCCCTCTCCCTCCCAACTAGCTGTTGTGGCCTGCCCTTCACGCTTCCCGCCTATCACTGCAATCGCCTCCTTGGCTCCTTCCACTACCATGCTTTCCATATCAAATATTTTTTTTAAAAGAAAAATTAATATTAATGATTAAAGATTCATCAAAATCAAAATATCTGCAGTTTGATTGTGGTTGGGACCTAGGACCTGTAACTTTCCTCTTCCAATTCGATTATGAGAATGACGTGAAAGATGAAGAATGGGATAGACAGAATAGCTTCATGCATTTTGGATTCATGGTTATTAAGCAACTCAAGCGTAAATTACAAATTTTAAACAAAACATCACTCAACTCTCTCCCTTGGCCATTTAAAATGAAGATGTTAGAGGCAGATAAATATAAGAAATGCTCAATGCTCATATTTATGACTGGCACCAGAACAAAATGTGGCGATCAACGAGGTATTGGTGCAGAGCTCACTGTCCACCCAGTGAGTGAAGGTTTCACAACACCACCAAAGGGTCGGAACCCAACATTATGTCTTGAAATTTATGGTCCATTTGACACAAGGTCGAACACCAGCACCCATTTTGGCATATTGAACCTGAAATAGTCTACCTTCTTGCCTGACAGACTCGCGTCGCCTTCACACTCTCAAAACAGATCTCACACTTTGGCTGCCTCCGTCTTGGTCTTAACTTTCTTTCTTCGTTTTGCTTGCCCTCTTGCCCAAAAAATGATTGTTAACCAGTAGTAGTCCAATACCAGTTCTTGGGAGTCGAAAGAGGAGAGAGAAGCAAAAGGTTGAAGATGGTTGACTATGAGCCTTTGGATTATTTGGACGGCAAGAATTTCAGGATTCTGAGGGATTCTGAGAAATAAGACGCTGAGAGGATCTACTTCCGAGAGAAACAATGAAAGAAAAAGCTGACTTGGTATGCGTGTTGTGGTGGGAAATGGCAGTAGCATCACGTGAGGTGAGAAGAAAGAGGTAAAATAATAAAAAGATGGGGATTTTAATAGGTAAGAAGAAAAGGAGAAGGGATAAAATAGAATAAAAAAATAAAAAATTATATTATTTTAATAAGTACTAGTTTGATCACAGTTAGATTCCGATTTGACCCATTAACTCTTAAACCACTATATTAACCGGTTTAGTATTGTATCTGGTTTTTTGTTCTTTGCATATTAGACTAATATCAACTTTTAAAGTAAGTCCTATATCAAGTACTGAAATACATAGATTATTAAATGACAAATGAATCTAGTCAACAAACTTAGGGGGTGTTTGGATGAAATCAAACTATGGTTTGGAGAATAGATTCTGGGAAGAATAGATTCTGTGAAGAATAGATTTTGTAAAAAAGTGATTCTAAAAAGTGAGAGTGTTTGAATAGTTGTTATCAGAAGCACTTTTTATATATACAAATTACTAAAGAAAAGACATAAGTTAATATGATAATTACAGAAAATTAGATTTTATGATATATTTTAATTTGAAGGAATAAAATTGTTAATTATATTTTTTTACCAACATAATTAATAATACATAAGATAATATAATTAATAAATAATTAATATGTATATATATTTATAAAATATAAGATTAAATATGTTTATAAAAAAAATAACAAGATACATATCCTATAGGCTCTTATACTCTCCCTTTTTTCTCTAAAAGCAAAATTTTTTTGCTTTTTTCAAAACCATGGTTTTGGCTTTTGGGTGGGTGTTTGGGTGATTTATTTTCCAAACCATGGTTTGGGGTGTTACCCAAACACAGCCTTAGTCTTACTGGTAAAAATGTAGACGATAACTCATGATAGGACCATGGGTTCTGGCCCTATTGACTACTCTCCCGGTCCTAAATATAAAATCTTTATATGTATAAGACCCTTCTACATAAAAGGATCTTATATTTAGGATCGGAGGATTTTTTTTTTTTTTTTACCTGAAGCCCTGTTGACTATTTGAGACTTGCTCATATTAACTTTATTCAGTTATAAATAACAAATGAGTCTGAATATTTTTACTATTAATTTACAAATAATCTTAATTTCAACTAGGATTCAAGAAAGAAAAAATCTAGGGCTAGTTTTGCTACTCATCATTTTAAAATAAGATCACGTAGGTATTAATTTTGTTCATAAAGTTTGAATATAATTATTTATCTTAACCTTTTGTCTTATAATATGGTTCATGTGCATTACATAGAGTATGGGATAAACTACATTTTTCTTAATTACCTGGATCATGAATATGTAGAGTTTTATTTTATATTACATAGAGATATATTATATATATATTTGTAATAAAAATCATACATCTCAAAACCTTTATTATTATTAGTATTATCTATATATATATCTACAACATTATTTTCCTCAGATAATATTATTAATATATATAATAAACTCTGTAGAAAATCATACTAATTCATAAACACGGTACAAAGTTCTGAGCCTACAGTCTACGAGTAATTCTTTCCAAGCATTTGAAAACTAAAAACTTTCCTGTATTCTTTCTAACTTTTTTAATATTTTTTGTATGGTTAATATATAATAAGTATATATTCTCATTGATATGTATTGACCAACTTATGCTAGTACATATTACAAAATTGCCTTAAAAATTATTGGTAATAAAAACCAAACCTAAAAATTCAAAATTATAATTATAATTATATATATAAGTTTATATTTTCATTATTTTACAAAATATTTTGGGCCCCTCCTCTTCTGATCTCATCCTAGTTCCGCCATCACTTGCCCCTCTTTCATTCTTCATCGCTTCTGTAAAGTAAGAAAAAAACAGCATGCAGCCTCAACTACCGCAACAAAAGCCTCTGTTCTTCTTCTTATTGAGCTTCATAATCTGGTCATGGTGGACTCTTAACGACGTCGTTTCGGACCCTCAGACGAATCTAGTGCGACTATGGTGTGACCCCCAAGACGGTGACAACGATGGGTCCATCATGAAGGAGATCCTGAACGAAACGTTTGGAGATCTGAGATCTCAGATCCAAAACCAAAACAAACACTTCGCCATAGCTCAATCAGTGAAGGCTAACATCCCCGTTTATGGCCTTTTTCAGTGCAGAAACTACCTCTCCGTTGCCGATTGCCTCGCTTGCTTTGACGTCGCCGCCGTAAACATCCGCAACTGCTCCGCCAGGGCATACGCTGCTCGTCTTGTCTACGACGGCTGCTTCCTCAGGTACAACTAGCTACTCCCCCAACCTCAAGTTGGACTTTTCCTTTTCTTTCTCTGTCTTCTCCCCCCCCCCCCGGGGATAAATATTGTGAGTTGTGATATTACTGTGTTTGCGCTTTTTGCGTTAAAAGTTAGAACAGCAGAGAGTAGAGAGGGTAGAGACAAAGGAGAAAACGAGAAACTAATTAATTTCTCTGTGATGTATATATGATTCTGTAATTACAATATATACCATGATATGAAATAATAATAATTTCAAATACTACCTCCAGTTCCAAAAGCTAAATAAAGGTTGAATTTGATTATAAATATAAAAATTATAATCTAATTTATCTTTTGTATTTATCATTTTTTGTTAAACTAATTTACCTAACTTATATAGATTAATATATAATCTAATGTTATAGAAGTATTTTAGGAAGATTATCTCATATTGGTTATCATTAACTAGTCTATTTAACTTTTTTAACCAACTCAAATTAATTAAGCATTTCTTATACTAAAGGGACTGAAGGGAGTATTATAATTTTAATGACGAAGTAACATTTCTTTTGTGACTAAACTTACGTTGTATGATCATTAAATGTACGTTGTACTTTTTTCTATAAAATTTTTGTACAATACATGAATATTTAAAAAAAAAAAAAAGTATTTATATTGTTCTTAAAGAAACAAATCCATTTCAATTTGATAATAACCTTCAAGAGGCGTGTAGCCTTCGCACTTAATGAGTTGTAGAGGTTTGAGGCACCTCTATTGGTGGTGGATACTTATTTGAGAGACTTAGTGGGTGGTTTTTGTCCACGTTTTTGTTTTGTTAATGAACAAAGGTTTATAGGGTGTTTTTCCCTATTTCTTACCCAAGAAAAAAAAAATTCTTCTTTAAAAGCCGTAGGCCGCAAGTAAATTTCAAGAAACCCACTTTATCCATTCACTTTTTAATCAAAAACTGGTAATAATTATATGACACTTCAAAAAAAAATTGGTGAAGGAACTTTACTCCATCACTAATTCACTGTTTTTTTTTAAGCTTCTAAATAAAAAAAAATGAATTCACTTTTTAGACAAATGTATAAATTATACAGAGCACCCACCCTGTCCCAAATTACAAGTTAAATAGGATCGGAGGCAGTAGAAATGAGATGGCCGAACTAATTTACATCTTTTAGAAACTTACTCATTTGTTACTTTGATGTGTGTTTAAAATGAAGGTATGAGAGCAGTCAAAGCTTCGACTGGGCCACCGATAGTTGGAACAACATAGTATGTGGGAATCAGACAATAAAAGATTCGCCTGCTCTTGCTTCAACTGTGCAACAAGTGCTAAGGAATCTAGGCATAGCAACCCCAAGAATCCCTGGTTCCTATGTGGCCACTAAGACGCCTGTCCCTGACAGTAATGATCTGAATATTTATGGCTTGGCTCAATGTGTTGACACTGTCCCTACAAAATGGGTGCCGGACTTGTATTAACATTGCTTTAGACACTTTCAGAATTGCCTTACCAACACAGATGCCAAGAGTTACGACATTGGCTGTTTCGTGAGATACTCCACCACTGCCTTCTTTGCTTTTAATCAAACCATTGATATCAACCCCTTCTTGAAACAAGGTAAAGTTATAATCTTCAAATGCATAATTATTGTATATATACATATTTGCTTTGACATGTGAAATTTTAATAAGTCCCAGGCTAGCATATAAATATATATGATTATAGGGAGTATCCATAGACTTCAAATGGCATCGTTGTACTTAGAGCTTGATTAGAAAAATTTCCTGCCCTGCAGGTTCAAGCAATAAAGGGGCCATCATTGGCATTGTTATTGGATGTCTAGTGCTTTTCTTTATCTTCCTTATTGCATTATTTGCCTGGATGAGATCACGAAGAAGCCAAAGAAGGTTCCCAGAGGTAAATAAGGTCTCCATTTGATTTTTCTCAACATAAAACCTATGGGCTTTCATCTTTATGAAAGCAGAAATCTCTGGCTTTTTTTATGAAAAAATAATGATGAGAAATTGATTGACTAATGTTGTGTTTAATAGGAGATATTACTGGAATTAGCGTGTTGAAAGCCCAGGTTAATTACAATTATGGAGATTTGAAGTCTGCAACAAAAAATTTCAGCATAAACTTGAACAGAGCTTATATTGTTACTCATGCAATTGCTATTATATTTCTTAATAGCATTATGGTATATAGGATATTTTCAAATTAACAGCGTAACAAATCATCATTGATTCCTCTATTAACAAAAATGGATTCATGTGTCATAACTTTATTCAAGAACTTAATCAATATGTTGTGTGGGTAAATTTCCTATTGAAAGATTTTGTGAATAGATCACTTTGATGTTTGACCTTTTCTTTCTTCTCTGCTAGGAAAAAAATAAAGGTTCTCTTAATTGGAAGCAACGATACGATATAATTTTAGGAACAGCAAGAGGTTTGGTTTATTTACATGAAGAATTTCATGTTCGTATCATACATAGAGACATAAAGACTAACAACATCCTCTTGGATGATGATTTACAACCTAAAATTGCTGATTTTGGCTTAGCAAGACTCTTACCTGAGGACAAGACTCATCTTAACACAAGATTTGCGGGAACATTGTAAGTTGAAATAACTTCATTTATGTGATTTTCTTAAGTTCTATTGAAGTTCATGGATTCATCAAGGAAATGATAATATATATTAATTGGTTATTCTATTATAAAATCAAGGGAAAGGAACCCAGTTCTTATATCCTAAGTTCTTTTATACATGATTCCCCAACCGCAATGTTCCATTTACCCACAACCTCAGAAATGTAATATAGGAGAGGAAAACTTACAATTACCGACAATGTGGAAGAAGCTTAGTGAACCCGACGGAGATAAGTGTAGTAGTTATATATATTTTTTAATTTGCAGTAATGTGCACTGTGTCTACATTCATGTCTATTTTAGATTTCGCTGGTTCTTTTTTCCTACACATTTTCTTTGTTCCAAATACTTGCGTTTGTGTTTTTTGATGAGTCATTGTTATGATCTATTAGCAGCTGAAAAGTACTATTTATTTTTCAGAGGATATACAGCTCCAGAATATGCAATTCATGGACAACTATCAGAAAAGGTTGATGTATATAGCTATGGTGTTATAATTTTAGAAATTATTAGTGGTCAAAGAAACAATGAATTGAATGCCAATGGTGCTGCTGAAGGCGAATTCCTCCTTCAAAAAGTAAGTTCTCATGATTATTCAAAGCAGCATTTTTTTGTTGTTGAGAAAATCATAAGCAGGACTCTTTTTACAACTCATCTTAACTCTTTTCAGAGAGGCCTTTCTTTTCTAATTAGCGCATTACATTTGGTAATACATGTTTAAAAGAAATTAATTAGCCTGACTTTTTTTTCTAAAATGTTTTCTATGCTTCTTGATCCTTTTAACTTTTATCTCACTTGGCAGGCTTGGAACTTATACAAGAGAGGCATACATTTAGAACTGGTGGACGAGACCTTGGACGCTAATGATTATGATGCAGAAGAAGTGAAGAAAATCATAGAGATTGGTTTACTTTGCACACAAGCATCTGTAGATATAAGGCCAAAGATGTCTGAAGTAGTTGCATTGCTCCAACAAAAGGGTTTATCAGAGGATATGAGACCCACTATGCCTATTTTGATTGAAATTGGTTAAAGGTGCATGGAAACTAAGACACTTAGCTTTTAACCTCTGGTACCTTCTCTACATATGAAGGTGTGGCTTCAAGTTTTGAACTCAAAAAAGGAAGGGAAAAAAAAAAAAAAAAAAGAAGGAGAAGTCTCGAAATGATTGTCCTTAATTCATTCCATTCTTGTGCGTAACTATATGTCAAACTTACATAAGTGTATGTGTATTGATAATTGCATTTAAATTTTGATATGCATACGTGTATACTCATAAAACCAATTATATTTTATATCTTATGTATATGATTTCACTTGATATAAATTAATTGTTGAACAATTAGTTAGTAAATTAGAAATTTTCTCTAATCTTCCCGTGGCAAGATATGAACTCTGATATTTGAGGCTTCTGCTGTGAAGCTCAACATTAACATATAAGAATGCTTGTATCTTGAAAAGTTATTGAAGAATTTGAGATTTCAATGACCTATGATATAACGAAAAGATCATGATAGTAATGTATTATAAGACCGATTATATGGATAGCATATAAAATACAACATGGTACGGTATATGTGGGATATAATGCTTTTAAGCTATGATATTTTACATCCTATCATTAATATAAGAATTAGATAAATAATTTGTAAATACTAAGAAAATTAGTTAAGTTAGTTATTTGTAATAAATGAATGTTATTTTTCTCTGAAATACTCTTATCATGAGCATTGGAACTACCTTTAATGAAAGCTTCTTAACATGTTGTAATCACCATAAAGATTAATTGAAGACAAAATGGATAATATTGGAAATCAAATAGATTGGGGTCTTATATATTTACGAGGAAATTAAATCTTCAGCTAGCTCTTATGTTGCAAGCTGGAGGTAGTATATTCATATAAAGCTATTCATATTGACTAGTGAGTGTTAGGTAGAATAATCTTTAGGAACGGCCGGTAGTTAATGAAAATATCATCCAAGGTTAAAAAAAAAAAATGGATTGGCAAGTTCAAAAAAAATCAGTCAATCGGTCAATCAGCCTATGGTCCGATCTAGTTTAGCTTCAAAACTTGCCCCTAATCAACCCAGAACAACCCAAGACGAACCAGAATAAACCGGACAAACCGCCAGCTTGGGTGGGTTGCCCTTTTTTTTCTTTTTTAATTTCCTTCTTGTCCTTGCTGTTCATCGAGAAGCGATGGAATGACTCGCTGTTTGCCGCAGACCATGAACACTACAGAGACAAGTGCTAGAAGCAAAGGAGATCATGGGAGGAAGACAAAACTTTGTTTGGAAATCTGTTGGGTGCCGCTTTGAAGCGTCAAAGTTGTTTTGCTCGTAGAGGATTAGAAGACAAGGAGAAAATAACAGATAGAAAAGTATGGAAGAAAGAAACTGATTTAATGCAAACGAAGAGATGGTGATGTGTGTTCAAGTAGATAATCTGCTACTGCCTCTGCTTGTTCATTGTCGAAGAAAGAAAGAGAAAAGAAAAAGGGGTGTTTGGGTATCATTGCAAACCATGGTTGGGGAAAGAGTGAGCCAAACAGGGAGAAATAATCTGAAACTATGGTTTGGGCCAAACCATGGGTTTGGAGTTCAAAACCATAGTTTCAGGAGAAGTGAATCCATTTGCTTCTGACTCAAATTGGAGAGTATGATTGTGCCTGTCAGAATAGATCAACAACAATACGACTTTAACACTCTCAATTATTTTTTTACAAACATATTTAATCTTATATCTTATAAATATATATAAACATATTAATTATTTATTAATTACATTATCTTATGTATTATTAATTATGTTGGTAAAAAATATATTATTAACAATTTTATTCCTTCAAATTAAAATATATTATAAAATCTATATTTATGTAATTATCATATTAACTTATGCTTTTTTTAGTAATTTGCATATATAAAAAGTGCTTCTGATAACAACTATCCAAACATTCTCACTTTATCAGATTCACTTTTTCACAAAATTTATTCTCTCAACAATCTATTCTCTAGAAGCTATTTTCCAAACCATAGTTTGGTTTCATCTAAACATAGCTGCTTCACGTCCTACAGAGTAAAATTTTCAGTTGTGTCACATGGGAGAGAGAGAAGAAACAGTAAAAAAACTAAAAGAAAAAGGAAAGATTTTTATTGGGTCACTGGTTATGTGAGGGGGGGAAAAAAGAAAAGAAAGGGAAAAAAAAGAAAAAAACTTCTTATATATAAATGATTCATAACACGACTACCCATTTAAAAATTAAATATTATTTTTTATAATTAAAATATGAATATTTTTTATCTATTTTAATTAAATTATATTATTTTAATTATCGTTTGACTATGATTTGACCTACTGACCTTTGAAATAAACTAGTATTGGACCGGTTCAGTATCCAGTTCAGTTTTTGTTCCTTGATATTATCCTACTAGCTGCATCATATCATGAAGTGTTGAAGCAAAAGCTAAAATGTAGAATGATTTATCCACGTGTAGATATTCAATGTAAATAAGATTACCAATTTGAGTACACATAATTCAAAGGCTTCCACAGTCACTTATTTATCTTGCACCATAGGCCAAGTGGCCATCATTGCATACAAACATTGCTAACTGTAAAGTTGACGTTTCATTGTAATCAAATCTTGCCTAATGGAATGAAGAAGAAGAACAACACTTATTTACTTTTGCATTGCCAATTGTGCGATCATGCGTGTGAAGTAAATCACCTTCCTGATAAAATGGAAGTAGAGATAACAGCATTTGATGAAGTATATTTTAATTATTACCAGTTTGACTTCGATTTGACTATGATTTGACCTACTGACCTTTAAACTAGTATTTGGACCGGTTCAGTATCCAGTTCAGTTTTTTGTTCCTTGATTATCCTACTAGCTGCATCATATCATGAAGTGTTGAAGCAAAAGCTAACATGTAGAATGATTTATCCACGTGTAGATATTCAATGTAAATAAGATTACCAATTTGAGTACACATAATTCAAAGGCTTCCACAGTCACTTATTTATCCTGCACCATAGGCCAAGTGGCCATCATTGCATACAAACATTGCTAACTGTAAAGTTGACGTTTCATTGTAATCAAATCTTGCCTAATGGAATGAAGAAGAAGAACAACACTTATTTACTTTTGCATTGCCAATTGTGCGATCATGCGTGTGAAGTAAATCACCTTCCTGATAAAATGGAAGTAGAGATAACAGCATTTGATGAAGATGAACTGTGAGTCATAGAAGCGTCTCTTTTGGGCCAAGAAGTAGGATCAACATAGACAGGCATAGTTGGCTCTTTGTGCTCCATTAAGCTCTTTCTTTTGAGCATTCTAACAATTTCAGACATTCTTGGCCTTGCTGCAGGAGATGCTTGTGTGCAAAGCAGCCCAATTTCTATTATTTTCTTTACTTCTTCCGCATCATACTCATTTGGGTCTAAGGTTTTATCCACAAACGATATATGCATTCCTCTCTCATATAGTTTCCAAGCCTGAGATCAAAGTGATCATATAATGAAAAAAAAAGAGTTAATTGTTTGAACACTATACCCAGCACTGGAAATTTGTTCAATGAAATGCAATCCATTGTTATGTTTACTACTAGGAAGTTACTTACTCTTTGGAGGAGGTATTCACTTTCATCATCAACCTTCAATGCACTACTTTTTTGTCCACTTATGATTTCTAAGACTACAACACCATAGCTATAAGTATCAACCTTTTCTGATAATTGCCCATGCATTGCATATTCAGGTGCCACATATCCCCTGAAAAAAAAAAAAAAAACATATCACTGATTGCATAATGAAAAGAATCTAAAGGCGTGATAACAATGTTTCATTTGATCATCAACACATGATTTCTTCTAATAATATATTGTCTTTGAGGTGATATTAATAAAAGTAAATAAATAGGATAAATTGTATGTGCATTCACTTACATTGTTCCAACAAAATTTGTGTTAAGATGAGATTGGTCTCTTGGAAGAAGCCTTGCTAGTCCGAAATCAGCAATTTTAGGTTGAAAATCATCATCCAAGAGGATGTTGCTAGCTTTTATATCTCTATGTATAACACAAACATGGAATTCCTCATGTAAATATGCCAAACCTCTTGCAGTGCCAAAAATTATTGCATAACGTTGCATCCAACTCAGAGAACCTTTAGTCTCACCTATTTTCATCACTTTAGAGAGTAAGAAATAAGGATAAAAGAATAGAAGAACCAAAGCTGATTCTCAAAACAATAGAAGATATTCAGTTAACTGATTAATTTTGTTTGTACCAAATAAGAATTGGCCAACATTGCTGTTTTTCATGTACTCATAAACAAGAAGTCTCTCTTGGCCTTTATTGCAACATCCCAGGAGTCGAACGATATTTCGATGATGAATATTACTTATCAACTTCACTTCACTCTCAAAATCTTTCTCCATCTCTTTGGATTGGCTTAAATGCAATTTCTTGATAGCAACTACCTTTCCATTTTTCAAAATACCCTGTTCAACAAAGACACCATACTTAAGAATGAAGAACATGCTTATAGAAAGTTTTATATATCTTCATTTAGAATTGAACGTGCAGATATTTAACAATAAATTAATTTTCAAATGAACTATACCCTTTTAGTGAAAGATCAACCTTTGCTTTTTTCATGAACCCGATCCACATATAAGAAGAGAAAAATATTAAAGAGCTAATGAAATCTTGGCATAGTGTGTGACAAACAATAGCAAGCCTATGTGTGTTCACTAAAAAAAAAAAATAGCACGGCTATGTGGAATGAAAATCTATGCAAATGCCTCAACGCAACAAGCCTAACAAATGTCTCTCGATAAATGACATCAACTGTAGGAATTAAAAGAAAAGTTTTATTAGGTTTACCTTGTATAAGCCGCCAAAGGCTTGTTCTCCTAGTTTATTTTTTTCACTGAAATTTTTTGTCGCTGACTTTAGATCTTTATACCTATAATTAACAGGGCCTTTTAACTCAGTCGCTCCCAAAATATCACCTGTAAGGAAGATAAAATTAAAGTAAAAAAATCTCTCACAACAAATAAAAAATCATATGCAGAGCAAATAATGCAAGGATAATCACATTAAATCATTTCAAATTGGATGATAAAGACCATTTTCAGTTATCTTACCTTTAGGAACCATCTTCGATGACTTTGATCGCATATACAAAGCAAATAATGCTATCATAATCAAAATAAAACATGTTCCTCCAGCGACTCCACCAATAATAATGGCCTTCTTCTTGCTTGAATCTCCTACAAATCACAAGAAAAATGTTGACCCACTAAGTTTTTACCGAAAGCCTATGCAAACTATATATGGAAGCCATTTCAAGTTTACTATAATATTCCACCTTGTTTCAAGAAGTGATTGATGTTAGTGGTTTGATTATCAGCAAAGAAGGAAGTGGTGGAGTATCTCATGAAGCAGCCGAAATCGAAAGTCTTAGCATTTGAGTTTGGGAGGCAAATCTGAAAATTTCTTAAGGCAATGTTCAAGCAATTGTCGCAGCCACTTTGTGTGAGTGTCTCAACACATTGAGCAAAGGCATAAATGTTTGAGCCGTTACTGTTAGGTACTGTGGTTTTGGTGGCTGCAAAGTAACCATTGATTCTCGGTGTGGCTATTTCCAGATTCCTCAGAACTTGTTGCACAGTTGAAGCAAGTTCAGTTGAGTTTCTTGTTTCATTCCCACAATTAATGTTGTTGCCTGCGTCTGTTGACTGGTCAAAGAAGCTACTGCTCTCGTACCTGCGTAAAATGCATGAAATTAGGTTTCTAATTAATTTTAGACAAGGTACTGAAAACTTATTAGTTCAAGAATCCATGGTGTAACCGTAATTAAATTGGAGTCAACCCAATTATAAAAATAATATGTATAATTAAAATATAGAAAATATTTATGTATAACTCAATAAATGAGTAATATTTAAATAGAAAAGGCATTATTAACTCAAAAGAGTGGCGTTTCAACCTTAGCAAATAAAAAACATACTTAAAATTCAACCCCCCAACCTATTCAAAACTCTTGACTAGATCGACCAGGGGACTGATTCACTGGTCCAACTGGCCAACACAAGTTGAGTTTTAATACCATAATTTTAGGTAATTTGAATTCTAAAAAGGGTGCAAGCCTGCTTGTAATTATTAAAGACTTCATCATAACTAGTCATCCAAAATGTGTGTTCTGTGTCACATATGTATGTGCTCAACTAATATCCCGAACGACTAATTATGCAATTCAAATTCCAGGTATTATTTGACTCAAGAGCTACTCTTCTAGCATTTCTTTTTCTACTAGTAAAACCCAGACATAAAAAATTATTTAAAGGGATATCAGTCTCTTATCAACCCAATCACTGTTGACAGCATTCGAAGTGGGTCATATTTGTCATTTCCCTCATTGGATAGACTTCTTGTGGAGATGAAAGAAGCAAAATAATGTAGTTTCTCTTGTACTTGATATAATAATTAGTTGACTAATTTGTATTTAAGAAAGTTTTGAAAATTAATTATCTGTAATAATTAGGTGTTGTCTTCATTAGAATACTCTTGCTAATCATGTGTATTAGCTAGAACTACTATTTGATGAAACCTTTAACATTTGCAATTACTATAAGAATTACTTTTAAAAAAGGGATAAATATGAGATATAAAGTAGATTGGGATCTTATATTTATAATTAAAGTGAGTGTCAAACTAGTTCTTATATTTAGTATCTTGCTGGTTTAGAAAGGCGTTGTGGTCCTACCTTGAATAAATAGTGGCAAATTATACTGTCAGATTCAGCGATTTAAGAAAAGTCAAAGTTGGCTCCGCACCTGAGGAAGCAGCCGTCGTATGTGATGTGGGCACCGTTGGAGGCGGCGGAGCAGTTGCGTCGGATCTTATCGGCGGCGAAGTCAAAGCAAGAGAGACAGTCGGCGATGGAGAGGTAGTTTCTGCACTGAAAAAGGCCATAAGCGGGGTTGTTACCCTTCACTACTTGCTCCGTGGCGAAGTGTTCGCTCTGGTTGCTGATCTGCGTTCTCATGCTTCGAAACGTTGCGTTTAGGTTGCCTTGGAAGATGGACACGTCGCTGACGTTGATTTGGCTGCACCCTATCGTCACCAGAGTCGTCTGAGGGTCTGAAACGACGCCATCCAGAGTCCACCATGACCAGATTGTGAAGCTCAACAAGAAGAAGAAGAAGAAGAAGGTTTGTTGTCGCATGTGAAGCAGCATGATGTGTTTCTTAGTCAGAGAGAGAGAGAGAGAGAGAGATGACGGGAGGAATCTAGTTGTCTTCGGGAAGCATGGTGTTTGCAAAACACTGTAATTGATGTTTTACATATAGTTTTGAATACATCTTACGTTTGTGAGAGGTGACTGTATTTAAAGAAAAGTATATAGGATTTAATTATTGAGTTGGTTTTCGTTCTAAACATAAGACCTATTTATCATATTTATCAATTTTCTTTAAATTATTTTTATGGATACTTCCTCAACCATAATCAAGTAGAAGAGGGATAGGAGTATTAAGAAAGATGATTATGGTATTTTAAGAAAAACGTATCGTATTTCTTATAATTAACTAACTTACCTAATTTCTTTAATCTAATCAAATTAGTTAAATGGGTCTCATAGTAAGGATCGGAGGAGTAATAGGTAAGATGAAAATGTATCACTCAAACGAAGATATTTACATTGAGGAAGCTTCTAATCTTGCGAGTTTTAGAAGATGTTTCAGCTTGATATTGATTTTTATTTTTTTTTAAAAAAAATTAAACTTAATATGTCAATATTTGAGAATTTTTTTATACAAAATTTTGGACAAGAAATTGGACCCACCGACAAGCTTTCCAGGATACTGTCTAGATTTGAAATTGCAATATCAATATTTTATGTCAATTAAAATAATAATTAGGGTTAAAAAATTGAAAAAACACTTTATAAAATCAAAGAATTAAATTGAAATCTTATATAAAATTATAAGGCCAGAGATGCAATTTTATCTTTGTTTTATTCTTGTTTTCTTCTAAATTGTTGCATCTTTTTATATGATGCAACATTTATTATAAAAACATTTATCTTGTTATGGTGAGATGATGGAGGAAAGATGGAAAAGTAAAGCAAGAAAATGTTGAAAAATTTCTTCCGTGATTTAGAGTTGCATCTAAAACGTTTCGTTTCATTCTCTTTCATCTATACAATCACACTTCACCCCCTTTATGAGAAATAATTAATTAATTAAATATCTAAAGCCAATCTACTCATAACCTTTTACTTAGGATATATTTGGAATGACTTATAAGTAGTTTTTTAATTGTGATTTATAAAATATGAGGTAAGTATGTGAGAAGAGTTTTGTCTTGATTTACATGAAACATACTTGTAAATCATTTTAAATATCATACCAAACAAACCTTTTAATTAGAGCTAATAAAACAAGCTGGCGATGAGGATATAGACCAGCCGCAGCGGTGCGGGCAAAAAACGATGTGGGCTGGAGTAATCCGCATCTTGACGGGTTGGCAAAATACCAACCCAAGCCGGCTTTTTTTGATGGGGCTGGTGGCTCAATTTATATTACCAACTCTACTTTTAATATACATTAGAGGCCTATCTGAGTGATGTGTATTAGTATTTCAAAAGTCATAGGTTAAGCTAATTAAAATCTACATCATCAACATGTATTGGCATGAAAGCGACTCCGCAATATCACGAAATGACTAATTATCAATTTGCTAACTGTGTTCTGGTCAAAAAAAAAAAAAATTTGCTAACTGTTAACTCGAATCTCACATGTCACTCCAAGAACACCAACTTACGTCTTCATCAGGTCACCATCATCTTACACCCTACCTAGCCGCCTAAGAGGACACAATGACGATTTCACGTTGTTATCCAGAAAAAAAAAAAGTAATTCTTTTCAATAACTACTGAAATCCATTTATTCAAGGCAAGTCAAAAGTTAGTTTACCTCTTATGATCAAGGATATAAAAGTAGCTCTTTATTATAAGAGTATTAGCTAATTAATAAAAGTGAGATTTTCTCTAAAACTAGTATGGGAAAACACAACCGGTCAATTGCCATAAAAAAAAAAAAATCCAGTATCATCGGTAATATGTCTAAAGGAATGACTATTATCATAGTCGCTATTGATCAAGTCGATAGATTTTATACAATCAAGTGTTTACATTTTTATAGGAAAAATGTATTTTTACCTTTTTTTAACATTTAAATTATTTTTTGGAATATTTTAAATTATTTTTACTGACATTCATCACACAATTTTGCATCTGTTTCAAAATAAATGTTGTTTAAAATTATGCACGCATTTAAGAAAATTTATTAAATGTCTTACCATATTACAAAAATCAAATGCGATCTGTCTAAAATATCTTTGAGCTAAAATATTAAAGTAATTCTCTTATAAAAAAGGTATTATAGCATATTTGAGCTCTATCAATCATGCATGCTTTTGATTAATGAAAGTAGAAAAGGAATTAATATTAAATTTTTATTAAAATCCTGAATAAAAATTATATGGAAACAAAATTAAAACTGTACACCGCCTTGGGCCAATTATTCTGAAAGCGACAATTATTATAGAGAAAAGTAATAGGACTGCTAGTTTCCTAGCCAATCATATATATATATATATATATATATTATCTCTATCTCTTGGTTGCCCATTTATTATCTACCCCATTTCCCTAAGACTCTGTCCTATTTTGCAAGTTGATGTTTTGAGTGTGACTCTGTCCCCTCAAGTGGGACTCTTTTTGCTTCTTTTCTATTATTTGGTCTGTGAATCATTAATTGATTCTTTTAATAGAAATAAAATAATAATGTTCACCATTGCCGTTTACTTTGGAAAACAATCCTAGCACCATTTGCCCCTATTGTGGAATCGGCACAAGGATGCTAACCTATATATCCATGTTTATATTATTGACAGAATATAATGTTGTCTCTTCTCCATCGATCATTCGTGGAAATTTCTAAGATGCGTACCGTTTTTGTGATATGTCTCTATGATAAATGTTTGAAATAATCGATCAAAAGTTTCTCATTAGAAAATTAAACTATGTAAACATATATATTTAGAATTTGTTTAACAACTCAGGTTCAACTTTTTTAAAACTCTATGTGCAATAATCTTAGACATTTGCATATAAATAAATATGTGTCAAACTTATATTTCACTGTGTTATCCTCCACCTTGCGGGCAAGAGGTGGAGATGTGATGAGGGATGGTTCTGTTTTGTTTTTGCTTGCAATGCCTTCTTGTAATTGATGGTATACAGTTGTTATTAAAAAAAATATGTTGTACGGAACTAAAAAAGAGTTACTGCTTTTGAATTTGAATTGTACTCAAGGACTTTATTACTTCCTAAGTACTTTTGCATACTTAAGTTTCTAATTACTGATTTTTGACCAATTTTTCTTATTTTTACCCAATCAAGCAGGAGAACCAGGAACAACAGAGCTTTCCCCATTTTCACCTAACTCTTTGGTCCAACCTAAGAGTGGATGGCTAAGCGTTCTGCTCATTGAATAAGGTTCTATAGCCGATCTTTAATATATAATAACTAATGCGATATTCAATTTGGTTTTAAATAAAAAATCTTAATTAATTATGTGATATTGGGCCACATGGACAGTCGAAATTATGGCTAATTGACCCATTCTTCTCAGTTGTTAGCCGCCTCGTATTAATTTCTTGCGTGTCTTAATTTTGCAAGCTATATTAATTAATCTTATTTCCTCTTGTATTTATAAAATGTGTTTTTAGGGCTACTAAATTACCAACCGCCCCCAGGGGGGAACCCTCCTTACCAAACCCCCAAAAACACATATAATGAGAAGAAAAGGAGGAGAAAGGAGAGTCAACTTGAAACAACTAGTAAACGAATTGTTTTATAAAGTCATTGAATTATAAGAGAATGGGCGAGGATATCAATTGCTTACAAGAAAAAAGGAGTAGAGAAGTGCCGTGAGAGAGGTTTATCGGGAAATAGGAGAAAAAATAATAGATCAAATAGATTTTTTTTAATTAAACAAGGAGATATTCCTATTAGACTCATCATCTTGAAAAGTTAGTGATCAATCGTGAGGAGTGGATGGAAAAAACGAAGGATTTATTGAACTCTTAAAAGTAATTTTTTAATAATAATTTACAAAATACGAGATAAGTATACGAGAAGAGTTTTGTTTCAAGTTATTATAAATACTTATATTAAATAACTCTAAACAAGTTTCACTATAAGTGAAAGTCAGTAATAGAGAGGATGAAAAATTTTAATGACTTCAATTTATAAAATCATAGAAGTGAAGCTAAAAAATTTTAATTAATATTTTTTATTTTTTGTTACATATTTTTTAATTAAAATTTTACAAATCTATTTTCAAAATTTTTAAATAGAATTCATTGTAATTTTTTCTTCACTTTTGGCAGAAGTTTTTTCATAAAATATTTTAAATTGGAGGGGGGGGGGGGAAAAAACTCGCCGGCACCAAAAAGTTTCACCTGCTTCGTTCGCTGCACTCGGCTCTTATCAGTCTCCGCTGCCGGAGGGCTTTAGCGCTGCTGTCAGAGTTTTTCTTCACAGGTTCGTTATCTTTGCTTCTGCCTTTCGAAGCTATTAAACATTTAGAATCTTGGATGGTTTTTCAGGAATCTTAGTTCTATTTGCCTTTCATTTTAAATTGGTGTTCACATTCGTGTACGATTATTTTTGTTTTCCTCATTTTTCATCGATGCATATCTTTTGTAGTTTCAACTCTGTTGGCAATGTTTAGCTCTTATTGATTCAACTTTTGAATGAGGACTTTTTAAAATTGTCTTGGTACGAGGCGTTGCGACTCTCTGAATTATTGCTTCTGTCAGTGAATTTATCTCCTAATCGAGGAGGATCAATGCATGTTTCGATGCCATATTGAACTAATCGTTCAACTGACTACGTTTGGAATCTGGGCCAAAGGAATTTTCTCCCTCTGCTGGGATGTGTGGTGTTGTGTTTCTCCTATAAATTCTTACGATCTTCTTTTTCTCCTTTGCGTCTCGGTTCTTTTCAGTCCTGCTTGGTGTCTATGATTTCAACTGATTTCTTTGTCAAATTCGGGTAGAAGTGATGTAACACTACGTTGCATACATATTATACTTGTTAATGTTACTTGATCAATAGTAGATCCTGATATTAAATTATTTGCAGCATAAGACCAGACTCTGATAGGTTTTTTGTGTCGCTAAATGATATGAAGCCGCGAAACTTTGCTTAAGAATTTATGAAATTTTACTTTATTATAGGCTTTCCCGGCTAGTTCCACCAATACCAATACCAGCATATATTTTATGAACTATTTACATTGTGCAGACAGATTAGATTGCGTTTGTAGAGAGGCTGGAGAGACAAGCTGCTGCAGAGGAACTGCATTCATTGACTGGATTCACTTGAGGTCGGAGATGAGGTTGTGAAGGCTGCAGCAGCACACTTCCATCTCGCATGGGATTGAGGTTGGAATTGTCTTGAGTTATTGGTTGTTCAAAGGCTTTCCAAACGTTTAAGACCAGTGGAAAAGATGCATGGATGCAGCGAATCTTTGGGACAAATTTGGTGTCAACATTAGCCCTTTATTCCTCTAGATTCTTCTCCAAATCAACTCCATACATCAGTAATGCCTCCTTCCTTTCCCTACCATTTTATCTCCATGTTTCGTTTTCATTCACTCTTTGATATGTCCAAAACAAAAATATCAGACAGTTTTGGTAATTGTAAAAGAGGCCTTGTGGATAAGTAGATTTTAGCTTCGTGATAGCTGCTCTGTTCAAAATCTGATTATCTTCTTTTTTTCCCCCTAATAAAATCTCTCGCACCAGTTAGCGCTGCCATTCATTTGTATAAATGAGGATGAGGGTTTCATTGTTGTCTCATTGTTGAGTTTGTAGAACTTGGAAAAATAACCTGTTTTAAGCATTTCCCAGGATTAAGTATTCTGGAGTTAAATAAATGATCATGCTTCTTCGGTCTTAAATTGTCCTCACATGTGGATAAGTTTTCTTGTTTAATAAGTGGCAGACCTATGGATCAGATAAAGTCTTGTTTTGATGCTTGCTGGGGCAGCAAAGGTTGGAATCCCTGAGTTTGTAAATGGAATAGGGAATGGAGTTGAATCCCATGTTGCTAAGCTTGAAACAGAAATCGGTGACTTCCAGAAGCTTCTTGTCTGTCGTACCCTCAAGCTCAAGAAGCTGGGCATTCCTTGCAAACACGTAATCCCAGTCACATCTTGCTTTCTTTGCATGCAGATACAAGAACATTCTATCATTTGCTAAAGCAACTATATATACGCCTTACTATTCTTCCATACATGTCAGATCGTTGACTGAATTCTCGTTTCTCTAAGATATTTCTTAAATTCTTGGGAATTTCTTTTGATACATTTGTTGCTGAACTTTCATTATTGTCTGTAATTTTTGGACAAATTTATGGATTTATCCTACACTTTGTTTCAGTTAAATCCTTTTCTTTTTTTCCTTTTGGCCAGTGTCATTATTCAAATTTTAATATTTATGTTTTCCCACCAGTGCCACTTAAGCTGGACAGTTCAACTTCTTATGAACTTGGTCTGTTATGTTCTGCTCCTTTTTATTTGGAATTTGTCTTAGAATGGTTGCTCATCCAATCCAAGCAAACATGCTGCTGTCACCTTCTTAATCTCCCTTGAGGAAATTTGTTATACTGCAAAATTATTTCCCCGTTATATTGCTGGTATCATTTGACAGCATGATTATGCTCTAGAACTATGCTTCATGTATTTTTTTTATCTTTTCAGCGCTTTACTGGATTCTAGATGAATGAGCGACTGGAGTCTGGATTTACCGTTACTGAAGTCAATGATAGATGTCAACTGTCTTATTTTGCTCTGCTGCTAAAAATAGTTGTAAATCTTATTCTTGCATATTTTGTATTGCATTCTGATCTTACACGTCATTTACTTACTGCTGATTGGAAGAAAGTTCCTGATGACTTTCTTATATGTAAGTTGAACTGACTTGAGTTTTCAAGCAATTGTTTGTGCCTAGCGCTTAGTAGTGTAGGGAAAAGGTGCTTCCTTAACGTACCAAATAGTATTTTACCTCTTGATTGACTCTGTCACTGATAGAATACCACGACTTATATACAGTAGAAAGGAGAGAAAAATTTGGAGGGAATCGGGATGGTTCTATTACGGAGTGCAACTTCCCTGCTATGTTGTCATATGTTGTCTAATGTGTTGTCAATGATCTATGGGTTAGTTTATTATGCGTTGCAATTTCTCATGAGGATGTGGTGTCAATTTCCTCGGATTCGGTATGCTCAGTTATTTTGATGTCTTTGTATAACTATTATATTTGTACTAGACTGATTATTAGGGAATCGATGTGAACTATTATTCAGACCTCTTATGGGAGATTAGATTCACTTGGTGGCTTCTTTCTGTTAGATTTTTCAGACCTATCTGAAGAAAAATAGCTCCCTGGGTTGTTAAACAGGCTGCAGGGATATGATCATTTTATCATTGATAGGAATATATGTTTTGTGATGTTTCCACTATCTTGTTTTAAGACACCTTTAATTGATATTCTTTTTGGACTGTGAGACACTAAAATGCGTGGGGCCTACATGCAAACTCTTTGTAACCTATAGTTTCTGCTTTGCAGAGGAAGTTAATATTGAAATATGCACACAAGTACAGGCTGGGATTATGGAGGCCGCGAGCTGAACTGATCAAATCATGAACGGTTTCTTAATAGCTTTCCTTTATCACACCTAAAGTTCTAGATGCGCCAATATGTGAATGCTGGATTTCGCATGGAAAGAACAAGTCTATTGTTTCTGATAATACCCAACTTCATTCCATTTGGAACATCTGCATAATTTATGGTATTTGCACCATTGAAACGCAAGAGACTTGTCCTAATTGACCGTCGGTGTGGTTGGTCATTCTGTTGCATTTACTGCATTTGTTTCATTGTATGACTTGTTTTTGGCAAATAGGAGACTGATGGATTGAAAGATTCAGCAATGCTTCATTTGTTCCATGATAGCTATGATAAAACTAAAGGAATGCTCTTTATTATTGTTTCTTTTTGGGGCTAGGTTTAAATATCTTCTTGTTGGGAGCAATCTTGCTCAAGATATTGTGAGGCATTAAATGTGAACATTTCTTCTAACAAAAATCCGGATGTTGGTTTGTCACATTGTGAGGAATTAAGCCCTTATGTTTGACCCAATCCGGTCAACAAATACTCTAATTTTGCAGTCATAAGCATCCCTTCCCAATTGTTCAATGCTTGATCAGATCTATATTAACTTTGGTTGAATTATGAAAGAATGATGAAAATATGATAAAACTAAAATTAATGCATGGACAAGGAAGTAATAATGAAAAAAAAATTTAATGTTTATATTGGCACATAATGCAACTTATAAAAAGAACTAAAATTATTTCAAAAATTATAACATGTATAGGATTAAGGACCAAAGAAAGTAACAACCAACGGAATTCATTGTACCCCGCTTTTTTTTTTTTTTTTTGGGTGTTTAAGCTCATAGACCTGCTAAGTATGGGGCCATAATCCATGTGATAATCTCAAAAGCATAACCACCCAAAAAACCAGGTAGGCCTCCAAGTTCATAGGTGCCCGAAAAAAAAAGAGTAAACTTGTCGAGTCAAAAAAACACCGTCCAAGTTAGTGCCTGTCTGTTTAATTTTTTTTCCCCCTAAAAAAAGGGATGATTATTCCTGGGCTTCAAGTGTCGCTTCGTTTCTCCTTCTTCAAGGATTTATGTCCTGGCTCTCTGTACATGACATGTTTAACTCTGTAGTGTAGCTCCCACCTTACTGTGGTTTTCCGTTCCCATTCCATGGCAGTTATTTAGCAGGGATCCATTGTGCTTGATTTCCTCAGGAATTGATGGTGAGAGGACATGTGGGACACTTCCAGTATCAGTCATTGTTCATATAAGAGATAGCACGCAAACCAAAAAGAATATACGATATTATTGATACCATTAGTGTTTTGTAGGATGCATAAAGTATTTTGGGATTAACATGCTTTACTATCATTCTATCGGTCATAAAAGAGATTGTGTTTTAAAAAAATTAAAAAGACAGGCACTAACAGCCTGAGACTATAAACTACAAGTAGGATTAAATCCGTGATCTCTCATTTACAGAAGAGCTTTCATGCCGTTAAGCTACTCAACCGTTATCCATAAAAGAGGAATTTAGAACGCAGATCAAGATCATTATATAGAACACTTGCGTTATGAATATGTTGCAAACTAAAATACGGACAGTACAGAAAAATATATCAAGTGCTTAATTTAATATATATATCATATTAAATTAACAGCTAATCAGAAGATTTGACTTCCATTTATTGTGAAAGATAAAGCAATCCCAGTACATTGTTCTAACGCTCAAAATAACTGTAGTCACATCTTCTCTAGCTGTCATAGATCTGATATTTTTCAAAATAAACAATTCATGTAAATAGATCACCTCATAGCCTGTTTCCGTGATGAGAGTCTCATCTTCACTTCTTATCCCAAGTAGTTTATAGAGGACTTTGTAGAGTCAACAAATCATGTATATCCATTCCCAAGTAGTGACCTGGACCAATAAAAGATGAGCATACAGATCCAGTCTGTATTTATCATTTCAAACAAGCCTAAAAATTTGTAGAGCCAGCAAATAATTCTTCTCAATCTTTGTCCACAAAAAAAGATTAACCAAGCTGTATTTCAAAATTCCAGTCTCCTTGAGTCCTTTCTGGACCATTTCAACCAAAGCAACCAGACCATTTCAAAAAATGTAATTAAGGTAAACAAGCTTCAAGGCTGAAGCAGTTAGTTGAATACACAGCAAGATCAAGTGAAGAAGATGCCACTCAAAAACAGACAGGTCTCGCAAAAGAGATACTAAAGTCACTAGCAAACACAAATGGCTGCTCTGATCATGCAAATAGTATGATGGGTTAAAAACTTATAAGATAGTGGTCATTATGCGTAGGGTTGATTGCCTCAACCAACATGGCATAAAAAATTATAGATATTTTCTTTGTTGCGTTAATTTGAAATACAAGGGAAAAAAATCATATTGGAAATTGTTACAAATCTTTACTCTGCTCTTTTTTTTTTTTTTTTTATGTCCTTGTGTGTACAAATTTAGAGGGGGGGGACTTGATCACTAAGAATCGTTATCAATCTCCTTTTAGTGAGTCACTGTACCATTCTATAACGTCATAGAGTTCCTAAATACTTCCTTTGGTCCTAAATATAAAACCCATTTTGTAGTATAATAAATATAAGACTTATTTTGTAGTGTAAATTACACTACAAAATGGGTTTTATATTTAGGACTGGAAGAGTACTTTGATAGTTCTGTAAATTTACTCTAGCAACTACTTATATCTAAGCACATTGAAAAAAGAAAATGAAGCACAAAACAGTTTGCTTTTCAATTCATGCATGTATTGGCAATAAACAGCAGCAATATAACAAGAAATATGGCTTCGAATAATAATGGCTAATGATTAAGAAAAAGGTGCAACGATTAAGGTACCAAATGATTGTGTATTTGTCGAATGCCAGGACCAGGTTTACAAAGTTCCACACAATGCTTGTTTGTTTCCAATATAAGCTCATAAAGCTCTTCCTGAAACATACAAAAAGGCATGATATTGGTCTGAAAGGTAATTTTAACCAAAAGACGGAGACAAATGATGTTATGAGACTAGCTTAGAATTAAGGCATGTGTAGCTTGGGTGGCTTTCATCTCAAAATTCACTAGGCATGAATGAAAAACAAAGACTTAGGCTCTGTTTCTCATCACGATTGAAATCACTTATAAGCACATTTCACGTAAACCGAGACAAAACTCCTCTCACATATTTACCTCGTATTCTGTAAATCACTGACAAACTCAATTATTTTTATATATTTTGGTATCTTTTATATGAGTTTTGTCAGCTTAATTGGTCTCTTTTTGCCTTAATTGATTTATTTTATTTTATTTTGAATTATTATTTTATAGGGGCAAAATTGTCATATTTTGGTTTAATTGTGAGTAATTGGTTTTTTTGAGGATAATTAATGCTACCTTACTTTTGAATTTTGTTTCAAGGTTTTTGGAAGATTTAAAAAGAAAAAAAAATATAATTAAATAAAAAAAGAAAAAAATATAATTAGAAAAAAAAAAAAATATAATTAAAAAATTAAATATATAATATAATAAAAAGAGGGAGCAAAACGTTGAAACACAACGTTTTGCTCCCCCAACCTAATATACTATAATCCATCATGGGCGGGAGGAACTCACGAGCTGGAGGCGGCGTGAATTGAAGAGACCAGACCAGCGGCGAGGAAGAGAGAACGAAGGACCATAGCTTCACGGCAAAATCACTTCTGCAGATTCCATCTTCATTGTTCTTCATGGCTGAACCGAATTGGAATTTTGGTGGAGCTGTGGTGATGGTTAGGAGTAGCTAAATCCTTCCAATTCTCTAGAGCAATGGTTATGGCTTGAACTTAGAGCTTCAAAGGGGAGTTTCAACTCTTCTAATATTTACTTCTTTCATTATAATTGTGATTTCTAGGTCTTAGAATGAATTTTATAATGTTTGAATGGGCTGTGATGATTTATATTTGTATTGAGATTGGTTGTAGTTGTTGGAATTTTTGATTAGCATTTAACATTATGCTATGATTAGCTTTAATTTCTTTACATTGTACTGGGTCAGACTATGTTTTGAAATTATTGTAAACATTTAGTGGTAATTCAAGGTGGCTTGGTTATTGGACTAAAAATGTTAATTGCTTTTCTTTGATTTTCTTTTTGGCTAATTGTGCTGAAACAGTTTAATTGTGAGTAATTAATATGCAAGGTGGCTTGGTGTTGATTATTCTAATTAAACCAAGTCTAAGGGGTGGCCCTTAGAGTCTTTTGAATTTAATTAACTCCCAAATTAATTGAAGTAATGATAGCCTAAATCATTGTACTAGAGAATTGCTCTTCCATTTACTGTCACTTGTTAATTCACTTTGCTTATTTCATTCATATCCATTTTATAAACTAAAAATCCAAAAATTATTTACTCATTTTACATTCTTTTAAATTTTGCCAATTAGTTAGTTTAAAAGAAAATCATTCCCTTTTCAACTCAATTCTTTGTTTTTGATATTTAGTTGCTTAGGATTTCAAATAAAGACTCCTCAAAGTGAAACGACCCGAGTTTTGCACTATATTGCATTGCTTGGATTTATTTTTGATTGGGAACCCCAAGGCAAACGACAAAGGCTCTCATCAATCACAATTGAAAAACTACTTATAAGCTATTCCAAACAGCCCCTTAGTAGTTTTCCCTGCATCCAATCAACAACAATATAAGGTAAGCATATCATAGGTGCTTGGTTTACATCAAAAGCACATTTGAAAAGAAATTCACACAAACCGAGACAAATCTCATCTCACATACTTATTTTGTATACTATAAAATCACTTTTAAAATAATGGTTTGGTTTTCATCTAAATACCTATTAAGCAAACTTCATCCATCTCATCAGCTTGCTTTGAATGAATATGGGGCCCATTCTTCACCAACTGCCTGCTGATAAAGCTTATTTCTTCAAGTCTTGAAGCAGAGAATGTCCTCAACTAAGTGTAAGCACCCAATTACCAATCAATTTAAAGGTCTCCTCAAACTTCCCTCTATTATGCTCCAATAGCTTTAACTGCTATCAAGCAACAAGTGATATTAAATGGAAAATAGCAAACACATGTGCTAATTCTCAAACGAAGACAGGTTGGAATCATGCTGATTCTCAAATGACTTCAAGATTTCACACCAGCAAGAAACTTACAGTAGCAATGGCTAGGCCTTGAGAAGAATACTTAACAAAGTATCATGCAATCTCAAGAAGTTTATAGTAATGCCAAGAATGAGGAACTGAAAAGTCTCTTAACAATTCAAAAGAAGCAATCACGCCCCAGCAATGAAACAACTAGTTGATATTAAACATTCTGAAAATCAGAGCAGAAGTACAAGGGAGATTGACACTCCATATAACTTAACCTTTCGATCAGGGCTTCAATAGGCAATATTCATTCTTATGGTCTCGAATTGATGCCAAAACAAGACCCAATGGCTAATCCATGAAATGGCTATTAGAGATGCGAAAAGTCACGTGAAAAAGATGGGATTGCATAAATAATAAACCAAATTTTAAAGAACTTCCTAGGATGATAAAGAAAATGAGATAAACATTTATTCAGTGACACTGCAATAAATAGAATTGATTAAAAAAACTGGTTATTCTTGCCTTGGCAGACAAAAAGCTACCACAAGGTGGCCAAGTGCAGGTAAGGTCACTGGTATTCCCATGCAACTCACAACCAACATCCATCAAAACAAGATCTCCACCTTCAATCTGCCAGGCATGTGGTACAGATTCAAAAACAAGAAAAACCCACAAAATCTCCATCTTCAATCTGCCAGGCATGTGGTACAGATTCAAAAACAAGAAAAATCCACAAACCAGGTGATCTCGTTTAGAAAGTGACTGACCTTTTGATCATTCCTAGAATAATGTGTAATACTTCCATTTGGTCCGCCACCAACCACAGGATTGAACCTGGGAAAAAAAATAGTTGGAAAAAAGTTGCGCATGAACAGAAGCCAATAGCAAACAAAAGTCAAACACCAAGAATTTGAAATTTAAAGGTCGAATTGTAGAATAATAAGAAGCTTACTACATTTGCTGAGTACCTCTCATTTTGCATTTATGTTCGACCCTTGCAGCCAGCATATTCAAAAGGGTACATCTTCGAGTGCAACATTGTCGAATGTAAACAGAAGAGCCTACCAAGACCAAAAGATATTAAGAATATCTCATCACAACTCCAGAAAGATTTCTTACTTGAAACGCCATTAGATAAGAGCATCCACAATCCTATAAAGTGGTTGACCATTGACGTCCAAGAATCCTCAAGCTGCCTAGTATATAGGCATGAAAAAGTAGTTGCAGATATCACATTCATCACACGTAGTTCAAAGTACCTGGCATGCAATTGATGCAGATTCCTTCATTAACTCGATCTTTGCAGGTGACTTTATCCATCGTAGTTGATGGCTATAAATAGATAGATCCGATCCCTCGCATTGCTAGAAGAAAATAGCTTTTGGAAGGCTTCCAGATTGGTATATGCTGGAATTGCAGTCTGGACATTGTGAAACAATTTTGAGGATCCCCTTAACATATCTGAAAGAGTCAGATTACATTACTTAAATATGTTGATAAAAATATATTTTTGAAGAATAAAAAATAACTGTTTCACCTGGGAGATAAAAATATTTCATAAAAAAGTAAATGGAAATTCATGTTAACTACAAGCCAAAATGGAAGGTATCACATCACGTTCTGGTGCCCTAAGTTTGAGGCACGTAAGATATTCTTCCTAACTCTTACCAAGCTGCAGTGGAACTCTGATAATCAAATTTCTATACTTTGCACATTGATATCAAAGAGATAGTTGCTATTAATTAGCTATTTGTATCAGTATAAAAAAAAATGTTTAGCTAGCTGAATTTTGGAAACACTGAATGCAAGAAAATTGTGAATCCCAAAAAGCACTAAAAAAATACTTTCATGTAAGATGAGACAAAACTTCTCTCACGTACTTAACTAGAACTTTGTGAAATCATTTTTAAAAAGCTAATCCAAACATGCCCTTTGACATCTATCTAATATAAAATCAATTATACTTTTTAATTTTTAGTAGTCAATGATACGCATGACTTACCTCATGCAATTTTCTCATAGGATATGCCATGTCAGCCTTGAACGCGTCTAATGCTGCATTAACTCCAGCTATTCGCCCTTGCCAAATCATATCCTACATAAATTGATGTTACAATTACTTTACATTAAAGAGTAGGTGCTTTGTCATTCTACAATTGTAAAAGAAGCCACAAAAGGAAAATCATATGGGGTGTCACAATGTTATCCGGAAATCACATATACTATTCACACCAGCCATTAGAGTTGTCTAGGACCCCCTTATATAGCATCATGGACCCTTCCTGAAAGCTACTAACTGACATAACAAGCCCTTATAACTAACTTCCATAACTACCTTACTAATATACTACCATGACATCTTAGCACAGAGGACAACTACATGCATGATGGAATATCAGTATGCATTCTCATTTGATGAATAATTGAGAAGGCTACATAAATTTCTATAGATGACGTACTAGTAATTAGGTAAACAAAATCATTATTTTAAAAAAAAAACAACTGAAGAAGGTTACATGCAAATTTTTTTATAAAACAAAACAAGTTACGTACCAGAATTTGTGACAAATTAACAACGAATTAGTAAAAGAATAAAATTCCATCATTATTTTCCTCTTTTTTTATGTGCCGAAAGACTTCCAAGAGAGAATTCCAACAAGTGTATAAGCAAGTTGGACATCATAATTATCTAATAAGATCCAACTAGAAAAGGAGAGTGAAATCTTTGTTATTTTATAGTTTATCAGTATTTACTAGGCCTATATATTAAGTTTTTACTCCTTTGATCACCACAGGTAATATTCTAGCTCCGGTATTAATTAAGGATCTCCATATCTGATGGATAGATGCAGAGCTTACCTGCGACACAAAGTGTGGAAGAAAGAGTTCAAATATAGAATGGTTCTGTAAAATATACGGATCAAGATATTCGTGGGTAGACTCACAGTAGGTAAGACTATTAATTTAGCGTTTTAACACACATAATTCACAGTCTTTACTACATCTACTAATTTATTTTACATCACAGGCTCAAATGGCCACTATTTTACATAAACTTTCCTGATTACAGAATTTATGTTTCATTTTGAACTCAAATCTTCAGTGATAGAATGAAGGAGAACTAATTAAAAGATGAATTATTAGACTAAAATTTTCATCTTCATGGCCTCAAATTAGGATCGACATAGACAGGCATAGTGGGTCGCTTGTGATCTATCAAGCCACCCTTGCTTTCCAGCATATCAACAACTTCAAACATTGTTGGCCTTGCTGCGGGAGATGCTTGCGTGCAAAGCAATCCGATCTCTATGGTTTTCTTCACTTCTTCTGCATCGTACTCGTTTGGATCTAAGGTTTCATCCACAAACTCTATGTGCATTCCTCTCTCATATAGTTTCCAAGCCTTCCAAGGGACATCAAAGTGATAAAAGATAGAAAAAAAATTATTAAAAAGAAAATACTAAGGAAATAGGTATGTTAGTTTTGAGAATTTGCTCACTCTTTGAAGGAGGAATTGGCCTTCATCATCATCCTTCAATTCACCACTCTTCTGCCCACTTATGATTTCTAAGACCACAACACCGTAGCAATAGGTATCAACCTTCTCAGATAATTGTCCATGCATTATATACTCTGGTGCAATGTATCCCCTATATAACAAAGGCAAATGATAAAAAATTTAACATATATATGGCGTGAGACACAATAATGCATGAAAATTCATAGGGACAAATGATAAAACAAATTTGAAATGTTCATGTGAAACTTTTAAAGTGTTGTATCATATTTCTAGTGAGTCATAAATTGACACACAAGTCTTCATGCTTTGTCTAAACAACTGAACATGTGAGAAAAGATCTAGTTGTTAAAGTAGTGTCCCTTTTGATCAATATAAGGCTTCTGTTACAATCTTTTGTGTTTGTATGATATAAATTAAGTGCAGAAACTTGAATAGTTACATAAATTGTGACTTACATTGTTCCTGCAAATTTTGTGTTGAGATGAGATTGGTCCCTTGGCAAAAGCCTTGCCAACCCGAAATCAGCAATTTTAGGTTGGAAATCATCATCCAAAAGGATGTTGCTAGGCTTTATATCTCTATGCATAATGCAAACGTGGAACCCCTCATGAAGATATGCCAAACCCCGTGCAGTGCCTAAAATTATACCATAACGTTGCTTCCAGTTGAGAGAGCCTTTATGTTCACCTGTTTGCAACGCTTTAGATAGTAAGAGAAAGGGGACCAAAAAATAGAGAATAGAGGAAGTAGATTATTTTCAACTATAGAGGAAATTTATTCAAGTCTTTAATTGAATATACCAAATAAGAATTGGCCAACGTTGTTGTTCTTCATATACTCATAGACAAGAAATCTCTCTTGACCCTTACTGCAACACCCGAGAAGTCGAACAAGATTTCGATGATGAACATTACTTATTAGCTTCACTTCACTTTGAAAATCTTCTTCCATCTTTTTGGATTGCTCTAAATCCAATTTCTTTATAGCAATTACTTTTCCATTTTTCAGAGTACCCTGTTCAATGAAAAAGAAATCAGACTATAGAGCATGCCTGTAGGAAGTCCCATCTTTTTATAAGAATTAGACACATTTTTGTGTGTATTTTATGGAATCTAAGAAATGAATTGTGCTATTTACGACGTGTGAACAATAAAGTGGAACTATATATATATATGCTGGCAAACAAATTCTATTTTAACATGCTCACCTAAATTGAATTTAGACAAAAAGCCCTCTATACGAAAGTGTCTCTTGAATAGTGTATCTATTGCAATAATAATAAAAATGACCGTCTATATATATGACCTACCTTGTATACATCTCCAAAACCTCCTTCTCCTAATTTATTCTCTTTACTGAAATTTTTTGTTGCAGACTTCAGATCTTTATACCTATAGTTAACCGGGCCTTTCAACTCTGTTGCTCCCAAAATGTCAACTGCAATAGAAACCAGTAGAAATCTCTTAGTAAGTATGAAGCAGTTAGGGGTTCATCCCTTTAAAATTAAAACCGTAATATTTCCTTTGGTAGAAGAAATTAAAGGTAAGTCTAGCGCATCATAATGAATCATTATTTGAAGCTGAATAATAAAGATTTTTCTAGTTATCTTACCTCTATGGACCCTTCTGGACAATGATCGACTATACAAAGCAAATAATGCAAGGAGAACCAAAATAAAAGATGCACCACCGACGACTCCACCTATAATGGCCTTCTTGCTTGAATCTCCTACAAGTCACAAGACAAAAAGTTTTTTTTTTTGTTATAATCTTGTAATTAAGCAACAAATCTCCTTAAACGTATCGATATATGATGAGTAAATGTATATTTCAGGTTTTTATAATCCAAGCGCATGTAAAATATGCAAGAGCTATAGCTATTTAACTACGAGAGTAGAAGCACTTCGTTCTTAATTGAGTGATTTGAATCTAAATAATTTGAAGTTTAATTGCACTATATCTGTTTATCTCAATTGTTAGTTTTAATCCCTCAAATTTAAAACCAATAATTTTAGTCCTTGAAATTTGATCTCATTTTGGTTTTGGTCTTTTTTTGGGGAACCAAAAACTCTATTTCCTTGATCAAAAATCTTAAGACAGACCAAAATAAAGTTAAATTTCAATGACTAAAATCACTAATTTCAAATTTCAGGGAGGTGGCTTAAAAATAGTATTATGCCAACTTTATAATTGTACCTGGTTTCAAGATGCGCTTGATATTAGTGGTCTGATTAGCAGCAAAAAATGCAGAAGTGGAGTATCTCATGAAACAACCAGCATAAAAAATCTTAGCATTTGAGCTGGGAAGACAAATTTGAAAACTTGTGAACCCAGATTCCAAGCAATCCTGGCAGCCACTTTGAGTGAGAGTCTCGAGACATTGAGCAATGGCGTAAATATTTGAATTATTACTGTTAGGTACTGGGGTTATAGTGGCTGCGAAGAAACCAGGTATTCTTGGTATTGCTTCTACCAGATTCTTTAGCACTTTCTGCACAGTTGAAGCAAGTTCTGTGGAGTTCTTAGCCACACGATTCCCACACACAATATGGTTCCCACCGTCTGTGGACTGGTCGAAGAAAATACTGCTCTCATACCTTGGAAAACACACGCAAAAGTACGTCATATGTAATAATTATGGGTCTTTTTTAAATGTGACTTTTATGATCCACCACATGAATTAAGGGATATAATTATGTGAAACAAGGAGAAAAATCAATAAATTGGGGGAGACAAAAGAGGAAATTAGGAAAGAAAGGGAGGCAGTAGAGAAAACTAAGAGAGAGTTAGTAAAATTCAATTGTATAACACAGTTTGACTACAAATGAAACCCTAATAATGTTTTATAACCTAAACCAATAATAAATAAAAAAATTAATAAAAATCAGAAAATAAGTAGTAGAAGAGTGGGGTTAAGATAATTGCCCACTAAGTCACTAATCACAAAATAAATAAATAATTCAGATAAACTGAATAATAAAAATGAAAATGAAAAATAACAGAAAGTCCTAGATATTTGCATCACATACACTACAAAAAAATAATACACATGGATATGTGAAAATATATTACATTAATAAAAAAATTATTGCAAAAATATGATGGTTTTTTTAAAAGAAATTCAAAAAGAAACTGTCGCCATTGAAAGTGCTTTCCAATAGCGACTTTATTTTGTCTCCGTAAGTTTTGGCAATGGCATATGGTGTTATTGCTGAAAGTAAAATCCTTTAGCAGCAATACGAAAAGTTACCACAGAAAGTAGAAATTTTTGTGGCGACTACCTATATCACCACTAAAAGTCATTGCTGAAAGTCATATCTTTTGTAATGATATCGGTTACATGAGATGTTATAGATGTGATGTAATTATTTTATGGTTTACAAACTCTGCTGTGGAACCGCTTGAAGAATTTTATGAAGAGAAGTAGAGCAACTAAGAATTTTAAACACAACGACATTGTGCTTTATATGTATAGAGTGCTTCACCTCCTTTATGCTATTAATCTTATGCCTTGAAGCATGAAAATTATTTATTTTAATTTATATTATTTATAAAATTCATAAAAAAGTGGTGATAATAACATATAGATTTAAAGATGTATCAAATATGGTATGCCAGGAAAATAAAATTTTGGATAAACTTTTAACAACTAAGATTACATATTCGTCTCTTGGTAAATAATTGAGATTGCGAATGAGAAAAAGTGTGTGATATTTTAAGAAGTTTCCATACCATTATTGTAACACCCCGAATTTTATGATTTAAGATGAGCAGAAAAGAGAGAAATTCATTAAAATTATTTATTTGCAAAATAAAGTGGGGAAAATTATGGAATATTGATTTTTAAGATTTAGAGACATATTGGAAAAGGTATTTCCCCAAAAATAGCTTAAATATTTTTAATAGATAATTTTAAGAGAAAAATGGTTTATTTTCTCTGAAAATTATGGAAAAATACTTAGAGATTTATGTTTAATCTGAAAATTTTAGGATGATCATTTGAGATAGTGAAGAAGATATTTGAGGCATAAAATCCTTAAAATGGGTTAAGGATTAATTTCTGGAATTAAGAGTTATTTTCTTGGAAAATTCAAGAAAAATAGTTATGAGTTAATTTTTGACCTCAAATTTTTTTGAGAAATTATTTTCAGGGTCACAAAAGCTAATGGATAAGGAAAATCCATATAAAACGTGGTGGAGTAATTTCTGTGTTTATTCTCTAGGTTCAGAAAAATATAGAAAGGATCAAAGTGAAGACAAGGTTTATTGTGAAGGGCAAAATGGTCCAGAAATTTTTCTTACACAAGTCACCCGTGCTGCCTCCCTCATTAATCATCTGATTCATCTTCCCGTCTTCATTTCCACTGCCATTCAAAGAGAAGAGAGAGAGAGAGCACGAGAGAGGGGGAGACCGAGAGAAGGAGAGGGCGACGGAGGTGGTGATCGGAGGTAGTTTTCTTGCATGCAATCAGCGAATCTGCCTAAGGTGAGCCTCCTAAGCACTCTTCTATTGTTGTTTTCTGCAAATGATGGTTAGACATCAAGTTTTGAGTCGCTGGAGTTGGAGTTCTAGTGAGAGAAAGAGAGTAAAATGATAGGAGTTTCGGTGAGCTAGTGTCCTATGGCAGATTGAAGTGTGTGATGCTGGTTTCTGGGCTTGCATGTAAGATTGATGCTCTGTTTTTGAGATTACCGAACAGGGGTATATGGCTTGGGAAGATTATATATATATATATATACACATATATATATATAGTGTCGGACTCATGCATATATAGGAAAGGTTTCGGCCTTAGTTTGCCGTATATCATGTGCGCATATAAAGAAGCTTGAGAACGCGGTTTATACAGATGGATTTGACTGCATGTGGAGTTCTGTTTCTCGCTAGTAACCTGGTGATGAGTTTCAGATCTATAAAAAGGTTTCATTTTTACCAATTGGGAGATCGAAACATTCAAGTGCTTAAGTACCTAAACTATATGTATATATGTATATTAATTGTTATTCGAAATTGATGAGCTGAAAGGTGAGAAGCCAATCTGATTTCTTTTCATTATTATTATTGAGCTTCTAGCTTTCGAACGAACCATGCTGACCGGCGGAGTATCATTTGCTCTTTCTTCTGAAAATCTTATATCATTAGTCGAATGTTAATAAATTCTGGAAATTTTCCATATTATGTGTAAGGTTCTCGAAACATTATCCATTTAGGGGAGTTGAATTTGAAGGTATTTTGGAAGGGATAAGAGGATTTTGGGGATTCCCTTAATTATTACATATGCTGTCAGGTTAGTTGTTTACTTCGAAGTGGGGAAGTTTTTAATGCACAGCATGCCAATACATGAGTGATTTTGTTGCTGTTGCAAGCGAAATATATTTCATGGCAACGCTTGAGTGTTTGATTGAGAAATGTAAGAATGCTACGGGGATTGTTGTTTATGATCAAATAAATAGTGGTAATTCGGATGTAGTTGTTGGTGAATTAGTGAAGATAGGAAATTTGCCAATTAATGTTATATAGTTATTTTAAATGATTGATTAAGTTATCTAGCTGTATAAGAGATATTAAAATCAAGATTTGGGACACTAAAGTAATGATTTGAGAGATGCTTATGAAGCTGGAATTTCAGGAAGCGTGGAAGAAATGTTGTTGCCGTCATGAATATTAAGTAAGGGCCTAGAAAATGTTCAAGAATGCTGATTGATTGTTGAAAGCTAAGAGAGCTCATAGAATTATTTTGGAAGAAGGATTAAGCTATTAAATGATTTGAAGATTAAGATCGTTAGAAATGAAATCAAATCAAAATGATGTTTTGGCAATGTATAAGAAGAGTACGGAGATGACTTGGTAAGCATATGCATGTGCTGTTTGGTTGCTGTTGTCCGTGAGGTTGATAATTGGGAAAGTTGGAATTTTCGAATTATTGAAGTTAAATAAGGATCTTAAAGGTATATGAGTTGCTAATAATAACTAGAAAAGTTTGTAGATTTATTTTGGAGTGTTAGGTTAAATTATTTGGTGGAATAAGGAAAAGTAAAGTAACGCTATGGGTCGAGATAAGGAAGGAATCGTTCCAAAGAGAATAGTTTGAATAAGAAAAATTATCAAAGATGACCAACTATTATGTAAGGGTAGAGATTAAAGAAGATTTGGGGTTTAAAGAGAATTATTTAATTTATGAGATACAGTTGGATCAAGTACTGATCTACCCTTACTAATATGATAGGTTTTTATATCTGCTCAAGCCCACCAAGAAGTAGAAAGAAAGGAGAACGGTAAGGTTTGATTTGGAGGGATGCGGACCAGGTAGTAGTTCTTTCCTCCCTTACACTTGTGTATGATTGCTGCATGTCTGTTTGTGCCATATTGCTATTCAAAAAGCATGAGAACATGTAATCCTTAATTCCTTGCATGGATTATTTAGCCATGATCACGTGTAGCTGATAGACATGGGGCAGTGATTGCCAATTATTTGCGCATTATTTATTCAGCTTGTCTATCTGTCATTGCGCATAAATGCTTAATTGCATTAGCTTGCAAGGTTATGTTCCATATGGCTTGTTTTGCATGCTTTATGTGATCTGCACATTTGTTTGATGGAAATTACTACTACGGGGATTCTTCGGAATCTCACCCCCCAATTTATGATGAACAGTGAAGGCTAGTAGCTAGAAGGACAAGGAGGTTATTTAAGAAGAAGGTGGGCTGGTTGAAGAGCAGAGATACCTGTTATAATTCTGTAAATTGTATAGCAAAATATATGGGCAAGTAACTTTACTTACTCTATGGAAATATTATTTTGTATCCTCTAGAAGAAGGAAGTGAGCATTGCCAGGTGCACGTATATGCTGTCAACCAAGAGCGTTGCTTTATTTTTAATATAATATTATAAGATTATATAGTATGAAATTATTTTAGATGATAATAGATTGAGTTGAAAGCAGGGTTGATTTTGGATCACTCATCAGTTATCTGAAGCTTTGAAATATTTGATCAACGGATTCCAATGTTAAAAAAAAAAAATTCCCTGTCTTTTCCCAGGACGGAAACCTGGCGTTAGTGATTCACAGACGTTAAAATGATCCTATTAGTATATAAAAGTGAGGTGTTGCAATTATTATTCCGCATACCTAAGTTCAAAAGGTAGTTAAACTAAATTTTGCAAATGTATTTATGTGACTTTATATATATTAATATGAATTTTGTATAATTTAACCAGAAAAAACTTATAGAAACTCACATCATTCATAAGTCATAAATATCATAACTAATATATATTTTCTTAAAACGTGGGATTATAAGTTTCCTAAAGTGAAGAGAGCAACAAACTTATAATAATAGTATATCAACTTCTGACACATGGGGCTATGTTATCACTTTTCTCAAGTAATTAGTAAAATAATTCTAAGGAATTTAATGACCTGTCTTTTTTTGACCAAAATTTAATGACCTGTCTTGAAAGTGTATGTATGGGTCTCATATTTTAGTTTCAATGAGATTCTTAATAACGACAAATTTTACAAAGGAAGATTCGAAATAAGTTATCGATGAAAGATAAAATAAATGGAGGGGTAACTCCCCAGTTCATTAAATACACATCTAAATTAAATTGATAATTATATTAATAACAGGGAGAACAATATAATAAGAATTTTGAAGTTATACTGACCAAGAGTCCAAGACCCCCTGATATATTGATTTTGAATAATCCTACTCAAGTGCTACAATATCTAGGTGGGATTTTCAATTCAGGAAAAAAACACAAAAGTACTGTTCATTTAAAACATAATAGTTATTTTATATCTTATTTTATAATATTTTAATTAAATAATTTGTTTCGTCATAAAAAAAATTTTAGAATTCAAGAGGTGATGAAATTAAACCCCACCTTTACCATTTTACCCCAAAATCAAATCCCTGTCACTGACGAAACCAATCTCGGCGTTCAAGTTTAATATGAACGACTAAGATTTAATTATTTTTATATTTTTTTTAAATTTTTTTATAAGTACATAATTCAAAATAAATATAATCTTCTAATTGTAGGTTTTTTTAAAAATAATTTTTATTTAAAAATTATTATGAAGTTGAACTGCCCTTAATTGTCGCTTTGGGGTTACTCCAAAAATTAACCGAATTAATGCAATATAGTGCACAACCCGGGTCGTATTCACTTTGAGGAGCCGAAAACGAAATTAAATCCTAGTAAATAAACGCAAATAACCTAAACTATATAAAAGGGATTTTTGATTTTGAAAAACTGTTAATTAAATTCTACGAATCAAATTGAAATTAAAATACTTTTGTTTCTTTTTTTGTTTTTGTATAAAAGTGATTAAAATGAATGAAGATTAAAGAAATGAAAATTAGACACACAAATAATAATAATAATCAATCTTCCAATTCAACAACTCAGGCAATCATCACTCTAAAAGATGTAGGAATTAAAACAATGAATTAAGAATTATAATTAAGCTTTTAATCCAACAACCGAGCCACCTCGAATTGCCTCAAAATATTTTCCCAAAAATTCAAATTACTAACTGCAACCAGAATAGTAAAATGAAATTAAGGATACTAAAAACCAATGCTCAATTAAATTCTTAAATTCACAACAATAGACTTAAAGCTAGCAAGAGACAATATGATCCAAGATTCTAAGCCACCTTAGAAAATCACAATATATTAATTCCAAAATCAATACAAATGTCATAACCACAACATTATAATTGAGATCAAAACTATAAATAGCTCAATGTCAAATACTAAGCAATAATCCAGTCACAATAATCTCCAAATATAATCAGATTAAGCAATACAATTATTTTCTAATAATTAGAATAACTATCCTAAGACCTAGGAATTGTTAAACAATTATTAGACAGGAAATTAAAGCAACTAAAACTCCCCTTTGATGATCTAAGCTCCTGCCATTATTGTTGAATTGGAAGATTGTGAAGCTAGCCACGGTTTGCCATCAAAAGTGCCATAATCAGTCTTCCGCCGTATCCAGCCATGGAGAACACAGTGGAGATATCAAAGACAGCGACGAAACAGTGCACACGGTGAAGACTGGTCCTTTGCTCTGTCACTCTCCCTTGCCGCTGGTCTCGTGTGCGTCGCGTCTTGTTGCTCTGTTTTTTACTTCTCAGCCGCCGTCCAACGTGTGTCTCCGTCGAGCGCCCCCTGCCACCAGGAAGGTTCAACGGAAAAGATGATGAATGGTCCTTCCTCTCACGCTGTCGGCCAGCTCTTTCCTCTGTTTCGCCTCTCCGTGCCCTCCAGCCGCCTCGCGTGTGTGTCGTTCTGTTTCTTCTCCAGCGTTCGGCGTCTTCTGTTTTTCCGCTGGTCAGCTTCGCCGCCTCTAGTTCGCTTGCGTCTCCCCCGCTTTAGTTGAAGATGATAATAATATATATTAGGGGTGGAGCAAAACGCAGCGTTTTGCTCCCCCTTTTATTATTTTATTATTTTTCTTTTTTTTTAATTTATTTATTTTTCTTTCCTTTTCCTTTTTCTTTTAATTTTTTTTATTTTTTTTATTTTCAAAATCTTCTAAAAACCTGCAAGCAAAAATTCAAAGATAAGGTAGCATTAATTGTCCTCAAAAATCAATTAGTCACAATTAAACCAAAATATGACAATTTTGCCCCTATAAAATAATAATTCAAAATAAAACATATTAAATCAATTAATCAATCAATTAAGGTCAAAAGGGACTAATTAAGTTGACAAAACCCATATAAAAGATATCAAAATATATAAAAATAATTGAGTTTGTCAACTCCCCCACACTTAGCCTTTTGCACTCCTGGGCAAAACTTTATTACAGAAAAATTCAATAGAGAGACAATGCATGCAACCATAAAATTAACTAAGCATGGATGTGCAATTAACTCAAGCAATCCTTACTCCTCATTAATCAACAATCATAGAATACTTCAGTGCAAAGAAATTAACACAAGAAACATAGCAAGATAAAGGGAGAGAAACATAATAGAGCTCACATAGGGTACAAGTATTTCACTCATCTCTCAAATGAGAAAAATTTCACTCAGACCACCTAGATTAGCACCTACCATAAGCTTGTAGAGATTCTAATATCTCCACCACTAGCATACCTTAGATTCATGATCAAGGGGACTTGAAGGGTTGTAATGTTGAAAAATAAGGCCAAATAAATGAATGGATTAACAAGTGAAATGCATGAGTAATAAAGTATCAACTCAAAGTGAGCTTAAAGTACAATCATGAAACAACACCAATGTGCAGATTTTAACCTTCTGAGACAGAAATCCTTGCTCTTCAAACCACCATGGAATGCCTTATTTCAAATTTATTCTTTTGTTGCAACTTATTTTCTCTCTCTTTTTTTTTTTATAACTTTCTTTCTTTGGCTTTTTCTAAACATTTTCTTCTCTTGCCTTTTTCTATTTCTTTTTCTTCTTTTTTTTTTCTTTCCTTTTTTTTTTTTTTTTTTTTTTTGGCTTCCAAACCCACGAAGGCAAAGATATAGACATTATGACATACTTTTCAAAATGAAAAATCAGATAACTCATGCAAAACACTTGTTAAAAAGCAATGAATAGAATGAAAGTGAAGGCTCAAAGGGGTGAACAAAGGTTAAATGAAGTGGTTTGTGTTTGGATAAAGGTTTAGAAATGAATGCCCCTATCATCTTCACAAACCTAGGTATTAATGCAGCTTTGAAAAAGAATCTAAACAAGTTCTAGAGGTTAACCAAAACTAGGTGAAAATCACACAAGATGAGAAAATATATGGCTCAACAATCCTTCCATCAAGGCTTTCTCCAAGATGTTTCCTCCTTAAGTATCAAGCTATGAAACAAGGTTAATAACACTGCACTAAAGGCATTCTACTATGCTAATCAACTAAGAACAGAAATCACTCAAATCAAATGCAATCCAACTCAGCCGTGCAATATTCACAAGCATTGTTCAAAAAGATTTTAAAAGAGATGCCCAAGGATTACAAAGGTCAAGAGTCAGCAACAGAGAGAACAGCAACTCGCTCATACAGTAGTGCAGAACACTGAGGCGAATGAAAATAGGAGGACACAGAAACTAGCAGCAAAATTCCCAAGCAAGAATCACTCTCAAATCATGCGATGCAATTCAGAAATCAACCAATAAGGCAAAGAAGAGAGCAATTATAGCAGCAATACTTATGAAACAGAAGCAAATCCAAAGGAATTTTTTTTTTCAAAAACAGCTCAACAACTCAACAATAATCTCTCCCCCACACTTAAATTTTGCATTGTCCTCAATGCAAAATCCAAGGACAAGGTAATGACAAGAGAAAAAGAGGATCAATAAGGGAGTAAACAAAAACAAGGTTACTTTTCTACTAGAATAGCTCCCCCACACTTATCCTCTTCAATAATTCAGTTAAGCACAGTTAATCAATGCAAAGTTAAGAGAAAATAAGTGAGGAAAGAGACAACCTTGTGCTTAAAGCGCCTTAGACTCTTAAAAGAGAAATTCTCATCAATAATGAGAAACATGAAACTTAGCAAAAAGGATTGCTCTTGATGATTGCACTTTCTTGGTGGTGGTTCAGGGTCAATTGAAAGAGGTCCAAGAGCATATGGTGGAGTTTGGTGTCGAGGAGATCCCTTCCAATTATGTGCCTGCACAGAAAACAACCTAGCAGCAGTACCAAATCTAACAATATAGACTTCGAGAGATTTCAAATAAAGTAAAGACATTTTATGATCTAGGCTCTTCAAGTAGCTACAGCATCCAAGAAAGTCAATGATACTCCCATCAGTAGGAGTCAAACAATCATTTAAAGTTTCAAAACATTTAGGTTCATGTGACGTGGAAACTGAAGAATCCAATTGACAGTTATTGGAGTACAGCACATCACTATCACATTCACAAGAGCTGGGAGGTAAAAACATGAAAGCAGAAGAAGATTCATGCAGAATACTACTATTGACACAGCTAACTAAATCAGGAGGCAAATCACAAGACAAAACTTGTTGAAAAGACTCATCTACATGCATAATTTTGTCAATCAAAATTTCAGAGTCTTTCTCAACAACACTAGAAGCTACTAACTCAAAGGAATCATCATGCAATTGGTTCTCAAGGCAATGATCATTCTCACATTTGTCATTAATAATTGCACTCAAACAAGATTTAGCAATCTCAATGTTCTCATACTTATCAATAACAACGCTTCCAACACTGTGAAGAGGAACATGATTGGCATGTAAATCATCACACAAAACAGCATCTTCATCCAAATCACTACCACTAAGAGCAACAAGATGAGTATTAGCATGTTCAAAAACATGAGGGGATTCACAGACAATTTCTTCATCCACCTCAATATCACTCATATTATCAGAAGCTTCAACAGGAATAGTAGTTATAGCACAAGGGTCAATCTCCTCAAGAAGAGGAGCAATATTACCTGATGTAAGGCACGAGTCCTTGTGAGTTTGTGGATGTTCTTGCTTCATCTCAGTCTCTTGCATGAGTGAATTTGGATACTTTGATTCATCCTTCCCCATCCCAGATTCAATTTGCGCTATATCACTCAAGAACTTTCCCAATGCACTTTGACATTCTTCTAACTCTTTCTCTGATTCCTTAGAAATTCCAGATATTTCTACCTCTTCAAGTAATCCATGGTAGTATGAATTTAAGCGGTCGTAAGCTTCTCTTAAAAATTGTATCTGTTCCTTCTTAGGAATAGTAAGAAACGGGTCATGTTCATTGAATTGATATTCATAAGATTGGGGGAGAGAATGGTACTTGGATTGGGACGAGGGTTGGTGGTAGTATTCATATGGAAAAGGAGGTGGTTCTTGGTGGTGTGCATATGGTAGAGATATATGATTAAAGTATGGTTGGTGAGGTTGGAGTGATGGGTTAGGTGATTGATGTGGAGGATGGTTCATCCAAGAGGGATCATGGGTATAGATGTGGTTAGGCAAAATTGATGATACCTCTGTCGTTAAAGCACTCAATTAAACTAGGTCCTAATTAATTTGTAGTTTAGGATCGACCCAAGTCATTACTTCCAAGGAGCAAGTTGTGGGTTTCTTTAGATGAAAATTTAGGTGATAAAAAAAAGTAATAAATTGGACCTAAACTAAAATGCAAAATTTTAAATCTAAATGCAAGATGCAAATGCCCTAAAATATATATGAAAATTAAATTAAACTAAATGAATGCAATGCAATTTTTGAGGGCTTTTTTTGAAGGAAAATAAAAATAATGAATAAAGAAAATTAATCAGAAAGCAAAGAAAATTAAAAAGTGAAAATTGAGAAGTTCTCTTCAGGTAAGATAAATGGGACAACTTAGGATTTGCATGGATTTAACCTTCATAACCTTAATCAGTTAATTCGACCAAAGGGAAGTGATAAGATAGTGGAATTAATAAACTTAATCACCTATTTGAAACAAAGGGAACCCTTAATTTCAAAAACCCTTAAACTATTAGAGAACTCATAACAGTATAAGGTTGGTTAATTAAGCTTATTAAAACCAATAAAAAAAATAACTCAATTAATTCTGGAAATTATGTTTGAAATTATCCAATTAAACAATTAGACAATTAACCAACTTAATCAAACAATTAAGAGGCAAAAGAACCCAAATTTTGCAATTCAAACCGCATTGATAATTAAACTCATAATGAAAACTCAATTATAAATTCAATTAACAATGCAAAGGTTCTAAACATAAATTCCAACAAGTGTCTCAACACACATAAAATCCAAATATCAATCCAATCCAAGAATAAAATTGACAATCTAGAACTAAATTGTCTCACAAAATTACAACTTAAAATTATTTAAAACTAAATAATTTCAAATCCTTGAATTAAAAAGATAAATGGAACATCACTCCCTTGTGGTTTTCAAGTGCTAGCCCAAGGCTCTAGTCTTTTCCATGCTCCTCCCAAGTTGCCTCCCAAATAAGCTTAAGCTTCCATCAAAATGTCTCCTCCTCCAAGGTTATTAGATGCCATAGCCATGAATGATAAGATGTAGATGGGAGTTGGCCGTGCAATGAGAAAGGAGAGGAATGATTGAAATTGGTGGGTGAATGAGGGGGAGGAGATTTGGCGCTCAAAAGTTTTCTCCGTGCGTCAATCAATGGACAATGGGAAAGAGGTCTCCTTAGGCATGAATTCCTTGCTCTCAAATAAGGAAAATATTTTAATGGGAGAAAAGGAAATTTTTGTGGATCCAAAGCTCAAGCCCATTAGTAATTAATTGATCCACTTGATATTAGCCATTCGATTGTGCTTAAATCCCAAGAAACAATCTTGCACCATTGGATTTTCTATATGCTCTTTCTTGACCTACAAAAATTTAAGTGCATCCATTAATGTAGATTATATCTAAATATAATCAAAAATTAAATATTAAATCTGCACAAAAATTAGGCAAGAAATTGCAAAACTTTCTAAGAATAATCTTTCTAAAAATATGAGACTTGTTTTCAAAGAAATGGGAAAAATTAATTCCAAGTCAAAAATAGGAAAGCACAAAATATCTATATTTTTAATCCAAAATCTCAATTTTTATGCAAAATCCAAAAATCAACCAATTTATCCAATAATGCATAAAAAATCTAATTAAGCTCAAAATTATCATTTAAATTCTAATTTAATGTGGGATAAAATGTATAAAAATTGGGCTTTATCAGCATTTGAGACTCTAGCTGAGCTTGGAAGGAGTCCAACTGTTGTAACAACTCTTCAATCTCTTGAGAACACGTTGAATTAGAAGGTGCTTCATTCCATGTACTATTTCCTGCAAAAAAGTGAGAGTGCGAGGGTAGATCATGATTGCTATTAAACCAAGCCATGAAAAAAAAAACAAAAAAACAAAACAAATGCAAACTACTAAAAAAAAAAACTAACAAAAATGAAAACTAAAAAGGCTCAACAAATGAACCACAATCAAGGCTACTTGACACTTAATTACTAGGGAACCAATTTCTTGGCTCCCCGGCAACGGCGCCACTTGAAGTTGAACTGCCCTTAATTGTCGCTTTGGGGTTACTCTAAAAATTAACCGAATTAATGCAATATAGTGCACAACCCGGGTCGTATTCACTTTGAGGAGCCGAAAACGAAATTAAATCCTAGTAAATAAACGCAAATAACCTAAACTATATAAAAGGGATTTTTGATTTTGAAAAAATGTTAATTAAATTCTACGAATCAAATTGAAATTAAAATACTTTTGTTTCTTTTTTTGTTTTTATATAAAAGTGATTAAAATGAATGAAGATTAAAGAAATGAAAATTAGACACACAAATAATAATAATAATCAATCTTCCAATTCAACAACTCAGGCAATCATCACTCTAAAAGATGTAGGAATTAAAACAATGAATTAAGAATTATAATTAAGCTTTTAATCCAACAACCGAGCCACCTCGAATTGCCTCAAAATATTTTCCCAAAAATTCAAATTACTAACTGCAACCAGAATAGTAAAATGAAATTAAGGATACTAAAAACCAATGCTCAATTAAATTCTTAAATTCACAACAATAGACTTAAAGCTAGCAAGAGACAATATGATCCAAGATTCTAAGCCACCTTAGAAAATCACAATATATTAATTCCAAAATCAATACAAATGTCATAACCACAACATTATAATTGAGATCAAAACTATAAATAGCCCAATGTCAAATACTAAGCAATAATCCAGTCACAATAATCTCCAAATATAATCAGATTAAGCAATACAATTATTTTCTAATAATTAGAATAACTATCCTAAGACCTAGGAATTGTTAAACAATTATTAGACAGGAAATTAAAGCAACTAAAACTCCCCTTTGATGATCTAAGCTCCTGCCATTATTGTTGAATCGGAAGATTGTGAAGCTAGCCACGGTTTGCCATCAAAAGTGCCATAATCAGTCTTCCGCCGTATCCAGCCATGGAGAACACAGTGGAGATATCAAAGACAGCGACGGAACAGTGCACACGGTGAAGACTGGTCCTTTGCTCTGTCACTCTCCCTTGCCGCTGGTCTCGTGTGCGTCGCGTCTTGTTGCTCTGTTTTTTACTTCTCAGCCACCGTCCAACGTGTGTCTCCGTCGAGCGCCCCCTGCCACCAGGAAGGTTCAACGGAAAAGATGATGAATGGTCCTTCCTCTCACGCCGTCGGCCAGCTCTTTCCTCTGTTTCGCCTCTCCGTGCCCTCCAGCCGCCTCGCGTGTGTGTCGTTCTGTTTCTTCTCCAGCGTTCGGCGTCTTCTGTTTTTCCGCTGGTCAGCTTCGCCGCCTCCAGTTCGCTTACGTCTCCCCCGCTTTAGTTGAAGATGATAATAATATATATTAGGGGTGGAGCAAAACGCAGCGTTGCTCCCCCTTTTATTATTTTATTATTTTTCTTTTTTTTAATTTATTTATTTTTCTTTCCTTTTCCTTTTTCTTTTTATTTTTTTTTATTTTTTTTTATTTTCAAAATCTTCTAAAAACCTGCAAGCAAAAATTCAAAGATAAGGTAGCATTAATTGTCCTAAAAAATCAATTAGTCACAATTAAACCAAAATATGACAATTTTGCCCCTATAAAATAATAATTCAAAATAAAACATATTAAATCAATTAATCAATCAATTAAGGTCAAAAAGGACTAATTAAGTTGACAAAACCCATATAAAAGATATCAAAATATATAAAAATAATTGAGTTTGTCATATTACTTAAAAAGTTTAAATTTAGATGATTAAAACTGTACTTGAATGATGTAGATTCCACTACAATAATAAGCATCGTAGTATTGAATACTATGTGATGGGTACCAAAACTGAGTCCGTCGTCAACAGGGACTAGCCACCGACTGCTGGTAGGGTAACCAACGAGGATGGCTAGCTAATGTGACTTTAATTATCATTTTTAAGTGAGGAGCATTTTCATCGCTTTTTGACCAAATTTCAAAATCCCATTACTATTTTTGGTAATTTAAAGTTCTTTTACTATCATTTCTCCTCAATAATATTTTCTAATTGATAAATATTTTTTGTTTTTGTTTTCCTGAAAAGAGGTCAAAGTTGGTCAGTACCTGAGGAAGCAACCTTCGTAAATGACACGGGCACCGGTGGCAGCGACGGAGCAGTTATTTTTTATTTGGAAGGCGGCGAAGTCGAAGCAAGCGAGGCAGTCTTTGATGGAGAGATAGTTCCTGCACTGAAAAACGCCGTACGCCGGATTGTTACCCTTCACTGCCTGCGCCGTGGCGAAGTATTTGCTCTGGTTGCTGACCTGCTCTCTCAGGCTTCGCATCGTCACGTTTAGGTTCTTGTTGAAGATGGTCACGTCACTGACGTTATAGGGGCTGCAACCTGATTTCACTTCACTGAGCTGTGGCTCTGAAACGACGCCGTCAAGAGTCCCCCATGACCAGATTGTGAAGCTCAACAAGAAGGTGAGGAACAAGGGGTTTTGTTGCAGCATGATCGAAGTTTAATTATTAGAAAAGAAAAGGAATTTGATCACTTTAAGGTTTCTGTTGTGATAATTCAAGCCACAATGAGGAGCTGAGCCTCTGGTGTTATATTTATATATCCAGTACAAGATGGTCAACAGAATAATATACGCTACAGCAGCCTAGCTACTAATTACAGGATTTATTATCTTAATTAATTAATTATATGCTTTAATAAACAAAACAAGAGTTGACATTGGGAGTGATAATTAAATAAGTTAATAATTGAGAAATTAAGGCATTATGTAATGTTAAATTGTGAAATTATGCACTCCTTCGTACAAGTTACGTTGTCAATTAGCCGCCTCATATCAATTTTTCTGGCTATATCAATTAATCTTGCTTATTTTTCCATTTCTGTAATAGTAATAATGTGTTGTCAGTTCACTAAATTATATATAAATATTAAATTACGAAAAGATCTAAATATTTTTGTTTATAAATGATATTAAGAATAAGTGAGATTCGGCTGCTTCCTTATGAACAGTTAGTCCACCAACAAGAAGTTTGACTTTCTTGTTTTAATAACAGAGCATCATGGAGATAAGGTATTTCTTAGGACATCCTCTTAATAAGTATTGTGACCTGGAGAGTAGAGGCAGCAGCCAGGTGGCCTTTTCAATTTCTTTAGGGATAGGGATGTCCATGAGACTTTAACCTTGTCCTTAATGTATGTTATGATTCAGAGTGATATTGACTATCTTTTGTTTTTAATTTTTTTTCAACATTCATAATATGAGGACTAAGTCTAGTATTTATATAATTGTTTGTCATGCTAACTGATGATTAAGAATTTTGCAAAATCTCAAGTATCATGTTTTTAAAATTTTCATCAGGACTAAGCTTAGTATTTTTGTTTTTGAGAAAATCGCCATGAGAGATTTTTAAAAAAATGATGATATGATTATAAAAAAAAATTTCAATAACAAAAGAGTAGCATGAACTTTGTGTATCAATTCTTGCATCGAAACTTGTTTTTCACTTATTATGAATCTTTTTGGTAATTATATTTTTTTTCCCAGAATACATAGTTATTTTCCAAAAAATTTTATGATACTTAACCACGAAAAATTTGGCCTTGATGAATGGGTTTAAATATTAGATTTTGAAGGTACTGGCTGCATTTGATCGCTGCATGGGGGTTCTTTGGAAGGCAGCCAACCCATAGATAAACAAAATGTATAACATTTGACAATTTTGTACAACAACCGTTAAATTGAAGCACATACTTGACTGTTAAAGCACTTAGCTATCAAATATGGCCCCGAATATTTTATGGACACTTATTAATAATGATCAAATAAAGCTTCTTCCAAATATAATACGAAAAAACTAAGCTAAAGGACTTGTATTTGACGATTGTCTAAAAATTGTCAAATTTCTTGAGATTATTTTACGGTTAGAAAACCATCAAATAAGAGGGGGCCCATAAATGACATTTCATAACAATCATTTATATGGTAATTTAGTCGTCATTGTTGTGCTTTTTCTGTGATAATGTTGAACCAAATCAATTTATCTGATGGTTAATTATTTTTTTAATATTAATAATTTTTGTAAATAACCATCAAATAAGCATTTTTCTCAATCTCGGCCTCAATTTATATGAATTTTTTTTTTATATTTTACTGTTAAGAAACAGCAATCTGGACTTTTTTTGGAAAAAAAAATCAATTTTTTTGCCTCTTCATTGGTTCATCCTCCTTCGTTGTAACATCCATATATATGATTGCCTCCATCTTCTAGTCTCCGGCCGCTTTAAATCAGCCTTCTCAACAAGAGCTTAAAGCCTCTCCTAATCATGCCATCGTTGTGGCAAATCCTAGGGTTTTTGAACTCTTGACAAATTTGGTGGTGTTTCGTGGTCAATAATCGACAATTCATTGTGATTTGGGGTAACAACGCAGATTTTTTTTTTTATATAGATTTGTATAATAGCTGTATAACCTCTACTCCAATCTTATTCAGAGGCCTCTATATTGTTTGATTTACCATTCTTACTAAGTGTATTCAGTTATCTTCTTTGAACATGTTCGAACCACTCAAACGATTTTTCACTCTTTTTTTTTTTCCAACAGTAGATGTCAAGCCAACTCTTTCGTATGTATGATCATTACAAATCTTTTTTTTTTTTGTATCACCATAACATCCTTATCAGGACTATTCTCATTTTCTTTGTATGCTATCCTTTAAAAGTCTAACATTCACTGTCATATATATGGTATTGTTAGTCTAATATTTTCCTTTTACCTTGTTAGTTACTTCCCGATCACAAATAACTTTGATATGTATATATATAGTTTTTTTCCATTTAAATCACTCAATTTGAATTCCTAAAACTTATTTGAAAATAATATGAGAAAATTAATTCCTAGTTAAAAGAAAGTAGGACATAGTGAAGAAAAGATCGACATTTCCATTCTTTTTTAATGGCCAGAGACAGCTATATTTGGACATTAATTTATAGTTAATGATGGTGTATTATCATAAACGCATCTTAAATATAGGCAGCTCGGATGTGAGATTAGGATGGTCAAGTTAATAGAATATAGGTGCCGATCGACGGCCAAGAATGAGATTCCACCCACTTAATAATTGGGGAGTGCCTGATAATTAAGGAACGTAATATTCCACTTTATTACTATTTATAAATCACTCGCAAATTAAAAAATACATTACTCCCTCAATTCCTTCGGTTCAAAATATAAGAAAACTTTATTTATTTACGTTTATCAAGAAAATCAGTTAAAACTAATTTAAAACAAGAAATACGTAAGGCATATAATTGTTTTCCTCAAATATGCTTTTATTAACAAAGTTAATAAGTAAAATGTGCAATACGCTAATCAAAGAGGAAATAAAATATATAGGAGCGATATTGAAAAAAAAAGAGCCCCTCCACCTCCAAATTCCACATTTGTTCTCATTTAAAAAAAAGTATTAGAAATGTTTTGTTATATTTCCTCTTACCTATATATTTATTTTTATCACTTTCTATATTTATGAAATCAACAGGGTGAAAATAATAAAAACTCATTAATTACCCGACAAGTAACTTATATTTAGAAACAAATTTTTCTCTATAAATAATTTATAAATAAGATCAGAGCGATATATGAAATAAAAGGCTACAAACGGATCGGATTAGCTTTACGTGTGATTATGAAGCTCAACAAGCAAACAATAAGCACGGCTGCAAATCTGACTTTTAACTTCAGCTAATGAAGGATCGTAAAAACAAGTGACATAAGTTTTTAAACAGTTTAATCAACGCAAAAACTCTATTTTTTACCCCATTTTTTAAAAAGCTGATATACAGAATTTTTTTGTTTTTTAAAAAAATCTCGTATTTTTATTTTCATCTTACTTTATGAAAAATACCAAAACAAAAAAGAATCGAAAATCAAATGTAAAAACACAACATTCAGGAAAAGGATTCGTGCTAATAACTGTAGAAACACACTACCTCTTCGTTCCTTAAAAACACTTGCTAATTATGAATATTGGTTAGAATTACTATTTAATGAAACTTTTAAAATGTATAACTATTACAAAAATTATCTTAAAAAAATAAACAAATATGAGAGACAAAGTGTATTAGACTCTTTTATTTAGAACTAAATTGGATATCAAACTAGATATATGAAGGACAAGAGGTAGTATATTACAAATAATATGATCCAAAATTGTGATTGCCTAGTGCTTGTTTGGCATCACTTGTTTGGCATCACTTATATAAGCACTTATAAGTAAATTTTATGTGAGTTGAAACAAAATTCCTGTCACATATTTTTCCTATGCTCTATAAATCATAATTCAAAAGTTGTTTATTACTCATTTTAGACGGGCTGCTGGAGAATCTTGACGGCTACGTTATACTCAACATGTGCAGTACAAGATCAGCCTAATAATATAATATACCGTACAGCTGTACTTTATTACAGGATTCACTTTCTTAATTCTATGATGTAACAAATAAAAAACGAGTTGACAATTGGGGTGCTAATTAAATCATCTTTCAAGTTATAATTGGGAATCGAAATTTGAGGCATCACGTGATGTTATGCCGGGACTTGGGACATTACAAGTTGTCAATTCTGCAAGCTAATATATACTGGCTCTACTTTTTAATATAAAAGCTACTCCTCTTGTCCTACTCATAGGGCAGAGAAAAAATACATGTTTTGGTCCTATTTATAGTGCATTGAGAAAATTTTTTTGTATGGATATACAATGTTACCCTTTATTTATTATTATGTTAACTTTATTTACATGAGGTATAATATATATTGAATAGGGATAAAGTTGAAAGTTGTTGAATTTTAAATGAGAGTTAATTAAGTTTAAGGTTTTTATTGGTCTGTATGAAATATATTATAGGTGACTTATAAATAGAACCACAAAAGTATTTAACTACTTTGACTAGATTAAAAAGGTTATTTTAGTTAGTTATTTGTAATAAATAAGCATTATCTTATATAAAATATCCTTACTAATCATATACTCCTCCGATTCTTAATATAGAACCTAATTATTGAATTAATTTTGATCATTAAATATGAGACTATTTCTCATATTTATCAATTTTTTCTAAATTACCCTTATGGATACTCTCTCAACTATAATCAGGTGGAAGAGGGAGGAAGGATATTAAGAAAGATGATTATGATATTTTAGGAAAAGCATATCATATTTTTTATAATTAATTAACTTAGCTAACTTCTTTAATCTAATCAAATTAGTTAAATAGGTTTTATATTAAAGACCGGAGGAGTATATTAGCTAGAATTACCATTTGATGAGATATTTAATATATATAACTACTACAAGAACTACCTTAAGAAAAAATAGATAAATATAAAAGACAAAGACGATTGAGATTTTATATTTAAAACTAAATTAGATGTTAAACTAGCTTTTATATTAAGAACCAGATATAGTATTAATTAATCTTATTTTCTCATCCCTTTCCATAATTTTTTCCGCCCCCCAAGTTACCATATGTATAATCAAATCACAAAAAGATCTAAATATTCTTTTAAGAAATGACTACATCAATTATATTTAGTAGGATTCGGCTGCTTCCCCATGTGCAATCAGTCCAACAAGAAGTTTGACTTTCTTTTTTAAACAACAGAGTATATTTCTTGGTACATCTTTCTAATGAATAGTGACATAGAGACAATGATATAAAAGAAAATAAATATAAACAGAACAAGCGAAAATAACATCTAAATTCCTTTATGACCCACTCACGGCGTATGATCACAAAACTTAGAATTCTAAATCATATGAAAATTTAAAAACCTAATTTATATTATAAGAGATGATATAAAAATTTACGCGTATTCATAAATGAATTTATAAGCATACATAATATTTTAACAACTCACAATAATAAAATAACAACTGCGATTAAAAAACCTGACTCAATAAATATACTTAACCTAATAAGTTTTGTCCTAATGTTACGCGCACCGATGTAGAAAATACTCAAAACAGGCGGATTGGATGTGATGGTAGGCAGCTAGATGTGAGATTAGCATTGCGAAGTGAATATGATTGGCGCTTAAAATAAATTTGAATTTTTTAAATGCTTATATATGGCGAGATTATATATAATAACCCTTCTAATTTTAAGGTATTAAAAAAACGGCGGCAAACAGAATAAATTCAATTAAGATATTCAAAACAAAGATATTATTGAAACACAACACCATGTTTATTTATATATATCCCCTCCCACTACTTTCCTTCCTTCCTTCATCTCTCATCTCTCTCTCTCTCTCTGAAAGTAAGAAAACATCATGCTGCTTCGCCTGCAACAGAAGCCCTTCTTCTTCTTCTTGTTGAGCTTCACAATCTGGTCATGGTGGACGCTTGACGGCGTCGTTTCAGAGCCTCAGACGATTTTTGTGAGGATAGGGTGCAGCCAAATCAACGTCAGCGATGTGTCCATCTTCCAGAACAACCTAAACGCAACGTTTCGAGACATGAGAGCGCAGATCAGCAACCAAAGCAAACACTTCACCACGGCGGAGGTAGTAAAGGGTGACAACCCCACTTATGGGCTTTTTCAATGCAGAAACTACCTCTCCATTGCCGACTGTCTCTCTTGCTTCGACTTCGCCGCCGTCCAGATACGCAACTGCTCTGCCTCCGTCGACGGTGCCCAAATCATATACGACGGCTGCTTGCTCCGGTACTTGGCCAATTTCAGCTTTTCTTAAATCGCTTATGCACATAACACATTATAACTCATATGCTATTATATATTTGAAGCATAGATTAGCACATCTAAGTTTGCTATGTAATTATCCTGGTTTATCACTAGTATAAATACATTATATTAATTAATGTAATACAAGAAATTCAGTTTCCCAAATAGTCCGTCACAATAAAATATTTTTGTTCCTCTCTTGTGTTTTATGCAGGTACGAGAGCAATACCTTCTTTAACCAGTCCACAGACGCAGGAAACAACATTTATTGTGGGAATGAAACAAGAAATTCAACTGAACTTGCTTCAACTGTGCAACAAGTGATAAAGAATCTGGAAATAGCCACTCCAAGAATCAATGGTTACTTTGCAGCCACTAAAACGAGAGTACCTAACAGTAACGGCTCAAACATTTATGCCTTTGCTCAATGTCTTGAGACTCTCACACAAAGTGGTTGCGACAATTGCTTGAACATTGCCTTGAGAAACTTTCAGATTTGCCTCCCAAACTCGAATGCCAAGACTTTTGATTTTGGGTGCTTCATGAGATATTCCACCACTGCCTTCTTTGCTGATAATCAAACCACTAACATCAATCTCTTCTTGAAAGAAGATGGGTTATAATAAACTTTTGAAATGGCTTCCATATTTTGCGTATATATGCTCCGGTGAAAATTCGCTGGGTCAACATTTTTCTTCGTGACTTTTAGGAGATGCAAGCACGAAGAAGGCCATTATTGGTGGAGTCGTGGGAGGAGTATCTACTATTTTGATTATCCTTGCATTATTTGCTTTGTATATTCGAGCAAAATCATCCAAGACGGTTCCTACAGGTATGATAACTGAAAAGGTCTTCATTATTTAATTTGAAATGATTTAATGTCATGCTTTGATTTTGTTGAGAGATTTGTCCACTTTGGTTTTCCTTACAGGTGATATTTTGGAAGCAACTGAGTTAAAAGGCCCGGTCAATTACAGGTATAAAGATCTAAAGTCAGCGACAAAAAATTTCAGTGAAAAAAATAAACTAGGAGAACAAGCCTTTGGTGATGTATACAAGGTGAACCTTATAAATTTAAACATTTCTTTTCCGTATTTCAATGACATATCATTTAATGGTATAAATATAGGCTTGTTAATATTTGTCATACACTATGCTACGATTTCATCATACGATATCTATAATGTTTTATTTAATATATTTTCTTCTTGTATGAATTGAGCTCATGAGAGAAGCAAAGGTTGATCTTAGACAAAAAAATACTATCCTTTGCTTGATAGTTAATGTGTATCGTTAAACATCACATTACTTCAAACAAAGATAGAACTTTCTATAAGCATGTTCTACCATCGTTAAGTATAGTGTCTTTGTTGAACAGGGTACTCTGAAAAATGGAAAAGTAGTTGCTATCAAGAAATTGGTTTTAGGCCAATCCAAACAGACAGAGAAAGAATTTGTGAGTGAAGTGAAGTTGATAAGTAATATTCATCATCGAAATATTGTTCGGCTTCTGGGATGTTGCAATAAAGGCCAAGAGAGATTTCTTGTCTATGAATACATGAAAAACAAAAATGTTGGCCAATTCTTATATGGTAGACAAACTCAAACGCCTAAATGAATTTCTTCTATTGTTTCAATCAACTTTGATTCCTCTATTCTTCTTTTTCTTTTTTCTTACTCTCTGAAGTGTTGGAAATAGGTGAAAATAAAGGTTCTCTTAATTGGGCACAACGTTATGGAATAATTTTGGGCACTGCAAGAGGCTTGGCATATCTTCATGAGGAATTTCATATTTGTATCATACATAGAGATGTAAAAACTAGCAACATTCTCTTGGGTGATGATTTTCAGCCTAAAATTTCTGATTTTGGATTGGCAAAGCTTTTGCCAAGAGACCAATCTCGTCTCAATGAACCATTTGCTGGAACAATGTAAGTGAATGCATATACACTTCATCCTATTTTACCCACTTTTATTATGTCAAACAAAAACAAGAGATATTGTTAAAAAAAAAAAAATCATGTATTGACCACATGAAACCTTGTTACCTTTATTTGAAAATGATGCGTTTCAAATATGATGCAATATTTGAAAATGTGCATAAATTTTCAAATTTAGTTTGCGAGTTCATATCTTTCCTTTTCTTTATTGTGTCCTATGTATGTTTGTTGTTGTTTTGAATCCCCATGCCATAAACGATATGTTTTTGCTAGGGGATACGTGGCACCTGAATATGCAATGCATGGACAATTATCAAAAAAAGTTGATACTTCTAGCTATGGTGTTGTTGTCCTAGAAATCATAAGTGGAGAAAAAAGTAATTCATTGAAGGTTGATGATAGTGGTGAATATCTCCTTCAAAAAGTAAGTAAACCCTCAAAACAAATCTAATTAGAAAAGGAGTGCTTTTTGTAGAGGGAACTTCATGTGCAGCTCATAATGTATAAATTCAATGATCTAATGAAATATGCCTCACTTAACCCTTTGTTTCATTATATGATCATTTTGTTCCTAGGCTTGGAAACTATATGAGAGAGGAATGCATATAGAGTTTGTGGACGAAACCTTAGACACAAAGGAGTATCATGTAGAGGAAGTCAAGAAAATCATAGAGATTGGGTTGCTTTGCACACAAGCATCTCCTGTAGCAAGGCCAAAAATGTCTCAAATTGTTAGAATGCTCAAAAGAAAGAGCTTAATGGAGCATGACCTGCCTACTATGCCTATTTATGTGCATCCTAGATTTGGATCCAGAAGAGAAACCTTGGTGAATAATGGTTCATCTTCATCAAATGCTACTATGTCCACTTCCACTCTATCAGGAAGGTGATTACATCACACATGATCATACAGTTAAGGCTCACTTGAAGTTTGACCCTAGCGAGTTTACAATGGTGAAAATGGAAAAGTAAATAAAGTGTTCTCCTTCTTTTTCCATTGTGCAAGAGTTATGAGAAATCATGGCAACTTGGCATTTGGTGTAAAATAATTTATTGAATATGAAAGCCTTTGAATCATGATTGTACTATACTATATGTGGTATTTGATATCCTAAAACTGCCAAATGCTAACGTGTGTTTGATTGTTTTCTACTTCTATTAATACTATGAACTTAGGTTCGTTCACTACCAGAAAAAAGGCTTTTCACGGCGGTTAATAGTGGCTTTTCATGGCGGTTTTGAAGGCGAAGTTAATAAAGGCGACGTTGAAAGGTAAAGAAAACACGGCGGTTTGAAACCGCCGTGGAAAATCGATTGTCCACGGCAGTTAAACAAAAAGCTGCCGTTGAAATTTGACTTTCAATGACGGTTTTTTTATTAACCGCCGTTTAATATACTTTTAACGGCGGTTATATATATAACCGCCGTTACAAATATTTTTTTTTAAAAAAATTCTGCTTGATTTTCATTTTTACCACCCTGCAGTTTACAGTTCCAAATAAATGTAGGCAGTGCGGATCACGCAGAACAAGACCAATTAGCTAGTTATTCTTTTACACAATGCGAAAATAGGGAAACCGGCCAATAGAACTAAGGGGTTAATTAAGACCAAGGAACACGTATTGGCTAGGTCCAACAATTCTGAAATAGTAGTAACTACTTCTCTGTACAATAGAAATCATGAACATGTACATATAAGAGGGAACCGAGAGAAAACATCTAACAATGAATTTTTTGAGAAATGACCTAACTATTTGAAAGCTAAATTTCAATAGTTTGTACCAATGTTGTTGACAAAGTGTCCCTCATCAAGTTGATGTCATCTATGAGATATGGCACAGTATTTTGAAATATCTGTTAATAAAAAATAACATAGTAAACTTAGTCAAAAATGTGAAATGAATTGAAGAACGTCATGCAATGTAACTCATCTTTACCTCGTCTAATTTCTCAGTCGTTCCTATCTCAATTATGTCATTCATGTAGCGGATGAAATAATATCCACACTCAACATGTCCTTGTTGATAACGGTACTAAAAAAATAAGATATAAAATTAAATATTAGACATTATTGATTATAAACATTAACTTTAATTCATCCAAAAATGTTTAAAAGTTAGTTCAAAACAACATATACCTTTGGAAGAATCCATGTTGGTGCTTGTCTATTTTATTTAATCGCCACAACATTAAAAGTATGAAAAGCCCTATCAATAGTATAAGAGAAAATGATATTAGCGCATGCTTGTATAAACTTCACAAGTAATAAATATAAAAATAAAAACTAACATGTCGATGACATCTTTGGTTTCTTCGGATGGACTTCCATAGAGTGAAAAACCAGTAAACTTTGTTGTCAAAAGGGGCACAAACAATTAGAGTCCAATGATAACTGGAAAAGGCAAACCATGTTAATTATAACCCGACACATACAACTTGTATATCTCAAATACAATAATACACTTACCCTTCCATGTAAGGTGCAAAATATATTGGCTTTCTGGTCTGAGTCATTGTGGTCATAATGTAGATTGACCTTGCTTCCATAGTATTAAATTCTTTCTGCACCCTTTGAGGACACATAAAGCCATATGTTCCTTCAAGTCCTCCGTTTCGACAGATTTGATTAAAGTGCCTGTTGTTCAAGTAAAAAACATTAGGACATGCATGAAGTATAATATGTAATAAGAAAATGATATTGTAACTTACAAAATAGCGAGCTGCATGAAGGCTATATCAAGCTCCTCAAAGTTGAGGAACTGAACGAGATCCCTCTTGTCAATGGTGAAGTCGTATGTTATATCTGAACCCATAACCCCCAATGGCATCTTGAAAGTCACAGGCTTATCCATGTTTGGCACCATGGAATGAAGAACCTCCAAACTAGAATACATAAGAGCAACATCACCAGGAAGAGGCAAGAGTACAGGATCTAATGATGCGCTCGTTGTGGCCTTCTTCATGCCGCCTTCTTCACCATGGCTTTGCAATAAGTCTCTTTGGCCACAAAATGAAATGTCCTTTAGCTTGGGCCAAGAGTCGAACCTCATCAGTAGGATTGGGCACTGGTGTACACCCCTGACCACGAACAATCAATCTCTCCACTGTCACCCTTGCTTGATTGCTCGGAATTTTGTTGCCGTGAATCGTTGTGCCCATGAATGCTCGACCACTAGCAACATGAACAGGTGAATTTTCATAATCCACATAGAGAGAACCGGCATCCCATTGTCTTCGACAGGGTCAGGGCTAGGGTCAGGGTCAGACACTGTCAGTTGCTGTGTCTGATTATTACTGCCCTTTCCGCTTTTTATCACAGGTGAACCCTGAAACATAATATGAAATTAGTTAAGGAACATTAAATAAGTTTAAATGGATCAAATGAATCTTTAGAAGATTTAAAAAGATGTGTGATTATTACCTGGGAAGGTTCAGATACTCGGGCATCTGGAATCCGCTCGTACCCATCATCATCAGAGTCTGTTGAAACTTGGCATCGAATTCGTCACGTATCTTTTGCATCTCTGCCATGTGTTGTTGACTTAGTTCAGCTCGAACTCTCTCTGTTTCTTCCTGTAGTCGTTGGTCGAGCTCCTCTTTAGATACCATGTTAGCGGAGGATGATCTAGTGCTTCTTCGTGAAGCAGAGCCAAAAAATTCTTTAATACCAATCCCTTTAGGGGTCCCTCTGACTCTTCCGGATGGTCAGCCTTTCCAATAGCAGTGGCCAAGATATCCATCCGTCCTTGAGGGATGAATGTACCTTGAGATAATTGCTCCTCAAGTGTATCCTGTATCATTAAAGCAACAAATTCAATTTAAGATAATTGAAAAAAACAATTAATGAAGCATAATTCTTAAATATTACTTACAATCCTCTCAGCAACAGCAGCAGACTGTGGAGTAATGTATTGACCCTTTTTAATCCTGCCGCCTTCCATTTTTCTTGGCGAGAAGGACGCTCAATAGGTGGAATGTAGCCAGTAGGATCTGAAGCAGCAGCCATCTGTGCATTCTTCATCCGTTCCTCCATCATACTTCTTTCCAACCCACCATACCCTGCACGAGACATGGTATGTGGGTATACATTCTGCTCAGATATTTGTTTGTTCTTCTGACTCAATGCCTATGACAATGAAACCAAATCGACAAAGTTAGTTTAGTTAAATAAAATATGACCTGATTAAAAATTAAGTTTGAAGAAACCAAACCTGAAATGCAGGGTCTTCACGTTGCTTCACAAAACTCTCCATGCCTCTCGTCACTAATAAATGAATATCGTTCCTTAGGATGCTCACCCTTTCTTTTCCACGAATATAATGTTTTGTAAGCGTGGCCTTAAAATCCCTCCACCGTTCATCAAGTTGCTTAAAACCGGTCTCTCATTTGCTTAGTGGCAGGAATATCAAATGTCAGCTGCAATACAATAATAGCATAGAGTTATAAAGTAAATAAGCAACTATAATTGAAACAAGTAGAGAAAACAATGCACAATATACCAATATATCCTCCCAAATGTTTTTCTTCAAATCTTTGTCCACCTTCTTCCAGCTAGGAATGTCAATGCCAATCTTACTGCGTGCGAGATAACCCACATAACTAGTAAATTGAGCCCCAGCCTTTCCTATAGGCTTCAGATCATCATCAAACTCCACTGTAATCCTCATAGGCTGTGTGCTCTCATCACGTAAAGCTAAATGCCTCATATGGGTTGGCCCTCTACCCTTTCTCCGGCTAGTAAAAGAGCTGTCGTCACCAGAAACCTGTTGACCGGATCCGTCCATTTCCTGTTTAAAGAACAACGAATTAATAAATGTAAGAATAAGAAATATCAAGTTAATATAAAACATTATATTATTAAGTATATTTAGCAAAAAAAATCAAATAATTCATTTAAGGCTTACAACGATTATCCTCCCAAATTCCTTCACAATGATCATCTCTAACAGCATAGTCATCATCTACCAAATCTAATTCAACTGCTTTAGGTCGAGTAGCTGTGAAAGGCGGGGTTTCATCAAGATTAAGCTCTAAGTCACCATCATCTCCACCAACTCCTTGCCTTTTACCTTGAAGCACGATAGACAATTTCTTTTTGCTAGATCGGAACGAAGAACACTTGTTTTGCTTGACTTGCCAAAATAAATGGCTCGTCTCCATATCCAAACCTCTCAAGATCGACCGAAACAAATCCAAATTCTTCATCCACTTGCACAGCATTACTATTAACCCACTTACATTTGAAGACGGGAACTTTAACTTGGTATAACTAACCTCCCATATCTCTTCTATTATTCCATAATAGGACATTGCCGCCAACATTGGGTTTTGTCTTTAGAACTAGCAAAATGCATGGCTTCCGCTACTACCATCACCCCACTATTCTGCATAGTACTCTTATCGTCTTGGGTTTTTGTGTAAAAAGAATAACCATTTATATCATATCCACCCCAACACAAAACCTCAAAAGAAGGCCCTGCAGCTAGCCTCTGTATTGTCTCAGAAGGATTGCCATCTTTTAACACTTCTCGCTTGAACCACTCTGCAAATGACTTATTATGTTCATTAGCTAGTTGCATATCACTCTTTCTTGGATTCAAGTTCCTCAGCATATTCTTGTGAGCATTTAAGTAAGGCAAAACTTCATCCGTGTTGTTTAAAATGTATAGATGTGCCTGCATTACAACTTCTCTTGACATAGACCTCACTATGACACCCCGTGTTCCCTTGCTTCTTCTCCCCTGATCATGTCGAGATTGAGGAAGACCAACTGCCTTTACCCTATCAAGATATGCGTTACAAAACTCAACTGCCTCCTCACTACATATCTCTCAACAATTGATGCCTCAGGCCGATAAGGATTCTTAGAGTACCCTTTTAGGATTTTCATGTATCTCTCAAAAGGGTACATCCATCTTAAACACACAGGGCCACAAAGTCTTATCTCTCGCACAAGATGAGCTATCAAGTGGACCATAATATCAAAAAATGATGGAGGAAAATGCATTTCCAATTGAGAGAGGATCACATAACCTTCATTTTCTAATTCATCCAACTCAGCAGGATCAATGACTTTGCTGCAAATGGCACTAAAAAACATACAAAGTCTTGTAATAGTATTTCTCACATCGGTTTTCATAATGCCTCGAATAGCAAGTGGAAGTAATTGTTGCATCAACACATGACAATCATGAGACTTCATTCCCGTTATCTTCAAATCTTGCATTGAAACAAGTTTGCTTAAATTAGAAGAATAACCTTGTGGCACCTTAATACTATTGACAAAACCACAGAAACTTCTTTTCTCTTCTTTTGATAATGTGTGCGCATAGCTGGATGTAAATAAGCCCTCTTACCATCTCTTTCTTGTGGGTGAAGGACATTTCTTATTCCAATTTCGACTAAGTCTCGTCTTGTATTGATTCCATCTTTAGTCTTTCCACTTATATGCAAAAGTGTACCAACAAGGCTCTCACATACATTCTTCTCCACATGCATCACATCTAGACTATGCCTCACATCAAGACTTTGCCAATATGGAAGATCAAAAAGACAGATCTTTTTTTCCATATATTTCTCTCACCGGCAGTCTTCTTCTTCTTCTTACCGAAGACCACATTAATTCCCTCCACCCGCTGATAAACTTCTTCTCCAGTTAATGGTCTTGGAGCCATTTCATATTCTTGTGAGCCATTAAATGCCTTTTTCAATCTACGGTAAGGGTGATACCGACTAAGAAACCTTCTGTGACCAAGGTATACTGTCTTCCTGCCATGTTTAAGTTGCATATAGTGGGTGCCTTCTTCGCATATCGGGCATGCTTTATGCCCCTTAACACTGTATCCTGACAAATTTCCATATGCTGGAAAGTCATTTATCGTGGTGAAGATCATGGCACGTAAATTGAAGGTCTCTTGTTTATATGCATCAAACACATCAACACCTTCCTCCCATAATTTCTTCAGATCCTCAATCAAAGGTGCCAAATACACATCGATATCGTTTCCCGGTTGTTTTGGCCCCGAGATCATCAAAGATAGCATGATATACTTTCTTTTCATACATAACCAAGGAGGCAAGTTGTAAATTACGAGGAGCACTAGCCAACACTGTGTGTGCTACTAAGATTACTATATGGGTTAATTCCATCCGTACAAAGCCCTAGCCGAAGGTTTCTTGGCTCGCCACCAAATTGAGGAAATTTTTGATCTATTGTTTTCCATTGAGGAGAATCTGCCGGATGATGAAGCTTTCCATCACATATTTTCTCATCGAAATGCCATCTCAAGTTCTTTGCATCTGTGACATTAGCAAATAGACGCTTAAATCGTGGTATTATTGGAAGATACCATAGAACCTTCAAAGGAGAACCTTTGGTCATCTCATTATAATCACCATCATCTTTCTTCATTTTGTATCTTGAAGTCCCACATTTAGGGCACTTATTCAACCCTTCATAATCATTTCTGAATAATATGCAGTCATTAGGATACGCATGTATCTTCTCATATTCCAAACCCATCAGAGACAAAATCTTTTTTGCCTCATACATTCGTTTCAGAAGTGAATTCCCTTTGGGAAGAATATCACTCAGCAATTCAAGCAATTCTGTAAAACTAGCATCGGTCCAACCATTTCTTGCCTTCAAATTCATCAGTTTCAATACGGTTGTCAACCTTGTGTAATCATCTTTGCACCCCAGGTATAAAGGTGTCTCTGCATCACTACACAAAGTTTCAAAGGTGGAAGAGAATTGTGTAGAGGATTCATACCTTATATCACGAAACATATCCGAAATTCTATCACCAAAGTCTTCATTCACAACCTTCTCATTTACAGACAGTGTAGTCTTTCTAATTTCTCCATGCCATATCCAATTTGTATACCTCAAATTTATCCCATCACAGATAAGATGCTCTTTTATCTCAGAAATACTCTATCGACTATTGTTTAAACATTTGACACAAGGACCATAGTACAATCCATCTCTTTTACTAGGGACATTTCTCTGAGCAAACTCAAGAAACTTTTCAACCCCATCCTCATATTCCTTGCTAATTCTCTTAGCTTTCATCCAACTACGATTCATTGCTCTACAGATTATTTAAACAACACTTTACTATCAATCAAAATTCATAACGAAGAAAAAAACACAAAATAACAAACAGATTATTTATTACTAAATTCTTATATTTATTGCAAAAAATTACCAAAAATTCGAAATAAATATCAAAAAATTATTAAAAAAAATTTAAAAACTTCACAACTAATCAACTCCAAACATTTAAACATGTTTCTAATACAATATATAAGAAGGAATTAAGGTTTTCTCACATCCAATGCCCACCAATCAACACCAATCAACGATTCAACCACATAAAAAATGCAAAATGAACAATACAAGCCAACCACAATGTAAAACTAACAAACCCATTTCATATATAACAGATTTTCATGGCCAAAACATTCAACAAACCAAGAAAAATTGAAAAGAATGAAAGAAGAGGATACTCACAGAGCAGAGAAGATTCAAATGCGAAGTGAGGGCGTTCGAACGCGGCGAACGACGGCGGACGCACCACAAGCTAATGGAGGAGTTAAAACGGTGGGATAGTGGGGGGTATGACCGGTTTTCGGTGGTGGGGACAGAGGGGACCACGACCGAGCAAGAATGACGCGAAATGAGGGGCGTTCGAACCACGGTGGACGGCGGCGGACGGCGGCAAGGCACCATAAGGTCATGGAGGAGTTTAAACAGTGGGATAGTGACGGGAATGGCCGGTAATGGCAGTTTTTCAGTGGTGGGACAGAGGAGGACTACGACGCACTGAAGAAATGAGAAAGAAAGTGACAGAAAGTCGAGTAGAGAAGGTAAAGTGAACACACTTTCCACGGCAGTTTTTAAGAAAACCGCCGTGGAAAGTGTTTTTTAACGGTGGTGGAAAATATAAGCCTCCTCAACTTATTTACAAAAATGCCACAGTGTTTTTTTTCCACGTCGTTTTCTGCTTAACCGCCGTTATTTTGCGACGTTAAAAATCTTTTTTCTAGTAGTGGTTAATCATAGTTCATTGAAAGATAAAGAATTTTTCCATAACCATGCATCCTTACTCATCAAGTATTTTGAAGGATTTCAGGGCATACCAAAATATGATGAGTGTTGGTTTGCCCACGTAATGTGGAATCACCACTACTAGAAAAAAAGCTTTTAACGGTGGGTAATTAAGGTTTTTCACGTTGGTTTTAGAGGCGAAATGGATATTGTCGATATTGAAAGGAGAATAAAATATGACAATTATTAATATAATCGCCATGATAAATGTTTTTAACGGCGGTTATACAAACAACCATCATTAAAAACTCAATTTTTTTTAAAACAAATACTACGAGAATTTCTTTTACTACCTCACTGCAGTTTACAGACCCAAATCAACCAGCAAAGCAGAAGAATATGGAGAACAATTTCAAGATGACTAGATGAACACTAACATCCAATTCTTATTGAATCACCTAATATATCAACAAACAATCAACTAGTTAATAATCAAACAATGAATTAAAATGTAAGGAATTACCTAACTATTTCACATTTTTAAAATTCTGTAGCAATGTTGTTGACAAAGTACTCTTCATCAAGTTGATTTCCTCCATATCGTATGGAGTAGCATCTTGGAATGCCTGTAAATAAAAAATAACATAGTCATCAGTCAACTTGATTAAAAATGTAAAAAGAATTGAAAAATTACATGCAATGTAACCTATATTTACCTCGTTTAATTTCTCAGTCACCCATGTATTAATGATATCATTATGTATCAGATGACATAATATCCACATTCAACACTCTTAGGTTGACAAAGGTACTAACAAAATAAAATATAAAATTGAATATCAAACTTTGATTATAAACATTAATTTTGATTATTGAAAAGATTTATAAGCATATATTTAGCTCAAAATAATATACTTGTGGGAGAATCCATCTTGGTGGTTGCCTATTTTGCTACTTGGCCACAACATTGAAATTATGAAAAGCCCTATCAGCAATAAAAAAAATGATATTAAAGCACGATTTTATAAACTTTACACGTAATAAATATATAAACATAAACTAACATGTCAATGACATCTCTGGTTTATTTAGTTGGACTTGCACGGAGGGAATCGATCCAGTAGACTTTGTTATCAAAAGGAGTACAAACAATTAGGGTCCAATAATAACTACAAAATACGAACTATGTTAATTATAATCCTATATATACAACTTGTGTATCTCAAATACAATAATATACTTACCCTTCCATGTAAGATGCAAAATATATTTTCTTTTTCATTTGAGTCATTGTGGTAATAATGTAGATCGATCTCGCTTCCACAGTATTGACTATTTTCTACACCATTTGAGGACACATAAAAGCCATATGTTCCTTCAAGTCCTCCCTACCGACAAATTTTAGTAAAGTCCCTATTGTTTAAATAAGAAACACTAGAACGTGTATAAGTATAACATGAAATAAGAAAATGATAATGTAACTTACAAAATAGCCAACTACATGAAGACTATCTCTAGCTTCTCAAAGTTGAGGAACTGAATGAGTTCCTTCTTATCAATGGTGAAGTCGTATGTTACATCTGAAGCCACAATCCCCAACAGTATCTTGAAAGTAAGGGGCTTCTCTATGTTTGCTACCATGGAATGAAGAAGCGCCAAACTAGAATACATAACCACAATATCATCAAGAAGGGGCAGGAGGACAGGATCTGATAATGCGCTCTTTGTCACCTTTTTTGTTGTCATCTTCTTTCTTGCTGGCTTTCCAACAAGTCTCTTTGGCCACAAAATGAAATATCCTTTAACCTAAGCCAATAGTCGAACCTCATCAGGAAGGTTGGGCACTGGTGTACCGCCTTGACCACTATGGATTCTATCCACCGTCACCCTCGCTTGATCCTTTGGAACTTTAATACCGTGGATTGTTGTGCCTGAGAATGCTTGATCATTAGCGACATGAATAGCTGAATCTTCAAAGTCCACATAGAGAGCACACGGCATTCTATTGTCTTCAGCAAGGTCAAGGCTAGGGTCAAGGTCAAACACTGTCAGCTGCTGCATCTGATTATTGCTGCCCTTCTTAGTTTTCATCATAGGTGAACCCTGAAACATAAAAAGAAGTTAGTTAAGGCATATTAAATAAGTTTAAATGGATGAAATGAACTTTTAGAAGATTTAAGAAGATGTGTCATTATTACTTAGGAAGGTTCAGACACTCGGGGCATCTAGAATCCGATTATGCCCACCATTATCATAGCCTGTTGAAACTTCGCATCAAACTCCTCACGCATCTTTTGCCTCTCCGCCTTGTGTTCTTCATTGAGTTGAGATCGAACTCTCTGTTTCTTCCTATAATCACTGGTCGAGCTCCTCTTTAGATACCATGCTAGCAGAGGATGATCCAATGCTTCTTTGTGAACTGGGGCCAAAGAACTGTTTAATGACAATCCCTTTAGGTGGTCCTCTGACTCTATAATGGTCTGCCTTTCCAATGGCAATGGCCAAGATATCCATCTATCTATGAGGAACAAATATACCTTGGGATAATTGCTCCTTAAGTGTATCATGTAACATTAAAAGAAAAAAATTCAATCTAAGATAATTGAAAAAAGTAATTAATAAAGCATAATGCATAAATATTACTTATAACCCTCTCAGTAACAGTAGTAGACTTTGCAGTGATATATTGACCCCTTTTAACCCTCATTGCCTTCCATTTTTCTTAGCGAGAAGGACACTCAATGGGTGAAATATAGCCAATAGGATTTGAAGCAGCAGCCATCTGTGCATTCTTTTTCTGCTCCTCCATCATACTTCTTTCCTACCCACCGTACCTTGCACAAGACATGGTATGTGGATGCACATTCTACTCAGATATTTGCTTATTCTTCCTACTTAATGCCTATGACAATGAAACAAATTCAGCAAAGTTAGTTTAGTTAAATAAAATATAAATTCATTAAAAACTAAGTTTGAAGAAACCAAACTTGAAATGCAGGGTCTTGACGTTGTTTCACAAACCTCTCCCATGCCTCATCACTAACAAAAGAATATCGATCCTTAGGATGCTCACCCTTTCTTTTTCCATGAAGATACTCTCTTGTAAGCATAGATTTAAAATCCTCCTACCTTTCATCGAGTTGCTTAAATAGATGGTCTCTCATTTCCTCAGTTACAGGAATATCAAATGTTAGCTGTAATACAATACAATAGAGTTACAAGTAAATAAGCAATTATAATTGAAACAAATAGAGAAAAGAATTCGTAATGTGCCAAAATATTCTCCTAAATGGTTTGCTTCAAATCTTTGTCTACCATCCTCTAATTAGGAATGTCAATCCCAATTTTACTATGTGCGGGATAACCCATATAACTAGTAAATTGAGCCATTTTGGGATCTACAACTTTCAAATCATCATTAAACTCTACTGTAATCCTCATGGGCTATATGGTCTCATCACATAAAGCCAACTTCTTCATACGAGTTGGCCCTCTATCCTTTCTCTTGCTAGTAAAGAAGCTGCCATTGCCAGAACCTTGTTGACCAGATCTGTCCATTTCATGTTCAAAGAATAACCAATAAATGTAAGAATAAGAAACATAAAGTAAAGTTAACATAAAACATCAAGTATATTTAACAAAAAAAATCACATTATGAATACATGATAAATATGAAATGAATTTAATAAGAAACATCAAATAATTTATTTAGGTCTTACAACGATTATCCTCTCAAATTCCTTTACAATGGTCACCTCTAACAACATAGTCATCATCTACCAATTCTAATTCAATTGTTTTAGATTGAGTAGCTGTGAAAGGTGAGGTTTTGTCAAGATTAAACTTTGAGTTACTGTCATCTCTACCAACTCCTTGCCTCTTACCTTAGACCATAATAGACAACTTCTTCTTTGCTAGATCGGTAACATAAAATACTTGTTTTGCTTGACTTGCTCAAATAAATGGCTTATCTCCATATCCAACCCTCTCAAGATCGACCGAAACAAATCCAAATTCTTCATCTACTTGCACAACATTACTATTAACCCACTTAAATTTGAAGACGGGAATTTTGAACTTGATATAGCTAACCTCCCATATCTCTTCTATTGCTCCATAATAGGATATTGACACCAATGTTGGGTTTCTATCTTTTGAACTAGCAAAATGCATAGTTTCAGCAACTAACATCATCCCACTATTTTGCATAGTACTCTTATGGTCTGAGGTTTCTATATAAAATAAATAACCATTTATGTCATATCCACCCCAACACACAACCTCAAAACAAGGCCCTGTGGCAAGCTGTTGTATTGTCTCAGAAGGATTGCTATCTTTAACACTTTTTGCTTGAACCACTTTGCAAATGACTTGTTATGCTCATTAGCTAGTTACATATCATTCTTTCTTGGATTCAAGTTCTTCAGCATATTCTTGTGAGCATCTAAGTAAGGCAAAACTTCCTCAGTGTTATTTAAAATATATAGATGTGATTGCATTACAACTTCTCTTGGCATAGACCTCACTACGAGACCCTGTGTTCTCTTGCTTCTCCCCTGATTATGTCAAGATTGAGGAAGTCCAACTATCTTTACCATATCAAGATATGCATTACAAAACTCAACTATCTCCTTAACTATATATCTCTCAATAATTGATACCTTAGGTCGATAAGCATTCTTAGAGTACTTTTTAGGATTTTCATGTATCTCTCAAATGGGTACATCTACCTTAAACACATAGGGCCACAAAGTCTTATCTCTCACATAAGATGAGCTATTAAGTGGACCATAATGTCAAAAAATGATAGAGGAAAGTGCATTTCCAATTGGGAGAGGATCACATAACCTTCATTTTCTAATTCATCTAACTTAGTAGGATAATGACTTCACTGCAAATGGTATTGAAAAACATAAAGTCTTGTAATAGTGCTTCTCATATCATTTTTCACAATACCTCAAATAGCAACTGGAAGTAATTGTTGCATCAACGCATAAGAATCATGAGACTTCATCCCCGTTATCCTCAAATCTTGTATTGAAACAAGTTTGTTCAAATTAGAGGAATAACCTTATGGCATCTTAATGCTATTAAGAAAACCACAGAAACTTGTTTTCTCTTCCTTTGATAATGTGTGCATAGCTGGATGTAAATAAGCCCTCTTACCCTCTCTTTCTTTAGGTGGAAGAGTTCTTTTATTTCAATTTTGACTAAATCCTGTCTTGTATTGATTCCATCCTTAGTCTTTTCACTTATATATAAAAGTGTATCAACAAGCTCTCATATACATTCTTCTCCACATGCATCACATCTAGACTATGTCTCACATCAAGACTTTGCCAATATAGAAGATAAAAAAAGATAGATATTTTTATCCATACATACCTCTCACCGACAATCTTCTTTTTCTTTTTACCGAAGACCACATTAATTCTCTCCACTCTCCAGTTAATGGTATTAGAGCCATTTGATATTCTTGTGAGACGTTAAATGCCTTCTTCAACCTAAGGTAAGGGTGGTGTCGACTAAGAAACTTTCTATGACCATGTTAGACTATCTTCTTTCCATGTTTAAGTTGCATGTAGGGAGTGTCTTCTTCACATATCGAACATGCTTTATGTCTCTTAACACTATATCCTGACAAATTTCCATATGCCAGTGTTAACTCTAAGAAATTGATATCTTTTTATCATATTTTCCTTCTTAACTTCTTGTTTTAAGAGTTAAATTGTGTATAGAAATAAAGCCTTTAAGGAAAATGTGTTTAGTTTAGCTTTTTAGAACACTCTTGAGATAATTGTGATTATTTGGAATTATTTAGAACTTACATGTTTCTTTTTTAAGTAGGAGAATGGAGACCAGTGTTTTCAAGCTATGTAAGACACTCTTGAAGAGTAGATTAGCTGGAAGGAAGCATGAAAGAGCTCTAAAGACTAATGTAGAAAACTCTCATTTTTCAATACATTTGTTGTTGGTTTGCCATAACCATTGCTATAGCAAACACAAGGAAAATGCAGCCCGAGAGGGGTGAAATTTATGGCGATTCATTATTGATTTGCCACAACTAATCCATAGCGAGTGAAGAAAATCTGCTGTAGTACGTTTCAATTATTAACGCACTGTTAGAGTTAAATGGAAGGAGAAATGTGATGGTTTTGGCATTCTGGACTTCTTGGGCACTCTTGAGAGCTTTGTGTGCTAGGGTTTGGGTGTTTGAAAAGTTGGAAGCAAGGGATTGAGCTTTGGAAGAGATTTGGAGCTTCATTTTCTTGGTTTTTCTATTTCTCATCCATTCCCTTTCTTGTAATCTACTATGGCTGTGAATTTCCTTTATATTTATAGCTTGTGGCTGACTATAAATAGCTAAATACTTTGTTCTAGGATTATTTTGAATCCTTGTGTGGATTAACTCTTGACTGCTCCTCTCTTTTTGTGGTTAATGACATATGTCTGTTTATTTTACTCTTCTCTTAATGCTTCCAAATGCTTGATCACCATTTAGTTGATTTGTTCACTTGATTGATACTTAAGAAGGTTAGATTAAGTGTAGAACTTGGGTAAAATTGTGCACAAATTTGAAGTTTGCTTGTTGAATGGATAGTTTTGTTGGTAAGATAGAGATATACTTATCAACCTTGCATAGTCACCTTAGGATTGAAGCTTAAAAATTGGGTTTTATTAATTGTAATAAGAGATTGAGCAATTTATGGAAGTAAATACTTGTGCTTGACTTGAGAAAGCTTTTACAAGTACTTCTCGAATCCTAGACTAACACATATTTTCATTAAGAACAATTATGAGAGGAGATAAATCAAAGGTTTTGAAATACAAGGGGAATGAATAATCCTGGGCCCTTTTATCCCTTGAAGTTTAAGAATCAATTATTTTCATTACTTTCTAGATTTAAAAATTGCTTTCAAAGTTCACTTTTCCCATAAAAAAAATTGTTTGGCTCAACTTAATTAAATTCACTCAGTCTTTTGTTTGGTCTTGATTTTTGCATAAATCTTTGTGGGAACAATCTTTTCTCATCACTTTATTACTTGTAATGACCCATGCACTTGCGGTGTGAATAGCTAGAAAATCATTTATTATGGTTAAGATCATGGCACATAACTTGAAAGTCTCTTGTTTATATGCATTGAACACATCAACACCTTCTTCCTATAATTTCCTCAGGTCCTCAATCAAAGGTGTCAAATACACATCGATATTGTTTCCTAGTTGTTTTGGCCCCAAGATCATCAAAGATAGCATGATATACTTTCTTTTCATATATAACCAAGGAAGCAAGTTGTCAATTACGAGGAGCACCGACCAACCACTGTGTGCTTCTTAACTCCAAGAAGTTCACATCTTTTTATCACATTTTCCTCTTTAATTTCCTATTTCAAGAGTTAAATTGTGCATAGAAATAGAGCTATTAAGGAAAATATTTTTAGTTTACCTTTTTGGAGCACTCTTCAAATGCTTGTGATTATGTAGAGTTGTTTAAAACTTACACATTTCTCATTTACGTAGGAGAGTGGAGACCAACATTGTCAAGATATGTAAGACACCCTTAAATAGTAGATTAGCTGGAAGGAAGCATGGAAGAGATCTAAAGACTAATGTAGAAAACTCTCATTTTCTAGTACATTTGTTGTTGGTTCACCGCAACCAATGCTATAGCTAACACAAGGAAAATGCAACCTGAGAGGGCTAAAATTTGTGGCTATTCGCTGTTGATTCATCACAACCAATCCATAGCAAATGAAGAAAATCTGCTGCTGTGGATTTCAATTATTGACGTGTTGATAGAGTAAAATGAGAGGTGAAAAGCGATGGTTTTGGAGCATTCTGCACTTCTTGGGCATTCTTGGGTGCTTTGTGTACTAGGGTTTAGATGTTTGAAGCATTGGAAGCAAAGGATTAAGTTTTGGAAGAGATTTGGAGCTTCATCTTCTTGGTTTTTTTCCTGTTTCCACTCCATTCCCTCTCTTGTAATCTGCTATGGCTGTGAATTTCCCTTATATTTATGGCTTGTGGCTGACTATGAGTAGCTAAATACTTTGTTCCAGGATTATTTTGAACCCTTGTATGGATTAACTTTTGAGTACTCCTCTTTTTTTGGGATTAATTATATATATATATATGTATGTGTTTATTTTACTTCTTTCTTAATGCTTCTAAATGCTTGATCACCATTTAGTTGATTTGTTCATTTGATTGATGCTTGAGAAGGTTAGGTTAATTGCAGAACTTGGGTAAAATTGTGCAAGAATTTGAAGTTTGCTTGTTGAATGGATGGTTTTGTTGGTAAGATAGAGATATACGTACCAACCTTGCATAATCACTTTAGGATTGAAGCTTAAAAATTGGGTTTTATTAATTGTAACAAGAGATTGAGCAATTAATGGAATTAAATACTTGTGCTTGACTTGAGAAAGCTTTTACAAGTACTTTTTGAATTTTAGACTAACACATATTTTCATTAAGAACATTTATGAGAGGAGATAATTCAAACGTTATGAACTACAAGGGGGATGAATAATTTTGGGCCCTCTTATCCCTTGAAGTTTAAGAATCAATTACTTTTATTACTTTCTAGTTTTAAAAGTTACTTTCAAAATTCACTTTTCCCATCAAAAGAATTGGTTGGCTCAACTTAATTAAATTCACTTAGCCTTTTGTTTGGTCTTGATTTTTATACAAATCTCCGTGGGAATGATCTTTCTCATCACTTTATTACTTGTCACGACTTGTGCACTTGCGGTGCGAACAGTGCTACTAAGATTATCATATAAATTAATTCCGTCTATACAAAGTCCTAGCCGAAGGTTTCTTGGATTACTACCGAATTGAGAAAATTTTTGATCTATTGTTTTCTATTGAGAAGAATCTGCTGGGTGACGAAGTTTTCCATCACATATTTTCTCATCAGAATGCCATCTCAAGTTCTTTGCATCTGTGGCATTAGCAAATACGCTTAAATCGTGGTATTATTGGAAGATACCATAGAACCTTCAAAGGAGGACCTTTGGTTATCTCATTATAATCACCATTGTCTTTCTTAACTTTGTATCTTGAAGTCCTATATTTAGGGCATTTATTCAACCCTTCATACTCATTTTTTAACAATATACAATTATTAGGGCACGCATGTATCTTCTCATATTCCGAACCCATCGAACATAAGATTTTCTTTGCCTTATACATTCATTTTGGAAGTGAATTCCCTTTAAGAATATCACTTAATAGGTCAAGCAATTCTATGAAACTAGCATCTGTCTAACCATTTCTTGCCTTCAAGTTCATCAATTTCAACACGGTTGTCAATCTTATGTAATCATCTTTACACCCTGGGTACAAAAGCGTCTCTGCATCATTACACAAGGTTTCACATGTGGGAGAGAACTATGTAGAGGACTCAGACTGTATATGTCACAAAACATATCTAAAATTATATCACCAAAGTCTTTATTCATAACCTTTTTCTTTCTAGACATTGTAGTCTTTCTAATTTCTCCATACCATATTTAATTTGTATATCTCAAATTTATCCCATCACAGATAAGATGCTCTCTTATCTCAGGAATACTCCGCCAACTATTATTTAAGCATTTGACACAAGGACAATAATACAATCCATCTCTTTTACTAGGGGCATTTCTCTGAGCAAACTCAAGAAACCTTTCAACCCCATCCTTATATCATTTGCTAATTCTTTTAGCTTTCATCCAATTATGATCCATTATTCTACAGAGTCAATGAGCATAGTTGCAATTATTTTTAAAAATTAGATTAAATCATTTCCAAAAAAAAATAGTTACATATAATGAATGAGCAAAAATGTTGATAAAAATATATAATTAGACAAACATATATAAGTTTTGTAAAATAGTTAATAATAAATTATTTTTATTATTTTAATCAAAATCAAAACTATTCTTCATAACATATTTCAACATGCATAAAGTTTTATAAAAATTTTAAATTAATTTAATATAATTTCTTTTAGAACACTTGCTTCTAATTTAATGTCATAGAAAAAATAAAATTCGATTTGTATATAAAATTTAGCTTTTTGTAAAAATAAATTAAAACACATACTTAAAGAAATAAATTTTTGTAAAAGTATTATTCCCTTTAGGTCCTTCATTCTAATTTTCCCTATAACAAATCCCAAATTATTTAAAAAATAGACAAATCAATCAATCAATCAAACTAACAATGTAATAAACAAAGACACGATAAATTTGAAGGAATATAACAAATAAAACAAAAGTAACAATTCAATTTCAAACCAATTTAATGAATAAATATTCTTAAAGCTGAAACTTTTAAATCCAAATCGAGAACTAGTGAACAAAAAACCGGTTCAGACCGGCCGGTTCAACCGGTAAATCAGTGAACCAATCAATGGACTAATTCGGTTTGGATACTAAACTGAGAAGGAGTTGAACTGACAAAGAACTGGTCAAACTGGTGTGAACCAGTGAAAACCAAAAAAAACTTGTGTGAACAGGTAATAAACCGATTTGAGTGATTATGTTGTTATTAATCGTATTTTTCTCATACAGCTCCTAATATATTAGCCCATATAAATTTAAATGAATTTTAATGATAATTTTGGTATCAATGATTATTAATTTTAATTAATGATGAACCATAAAGATATACATTTTCAATGTTGTTATACTTTGTTATTGTTACAATCAAATTATTATCATATTTTCTTATATTTTGTTATTAGTGAGTGTTAATGTCATTTTATTTTGCTATTTTTAATTAAATTATATTATTTTAATATGACTGGTTGGACCCTGAGTTGACCCCAGTCCGACCAACTGACCCTTGAACTACTACTTCAACCGATTTAGTGTCCGGTTTGGTTTTTGTTCCTTGGATGGGAGCACAAAAAATATCCATTTAACATGAAATTTTAAACAAGAATTTATTATCAATCAAAGTTCATAGTGAAAAAAAAGTTCACAAAACACTGAACAAATTATTTATTAGTAAATTCTCAAGTTTATTATAAAAAAATACCAAAATTTCGAAATAAATATAAAAAATTATTAAAAAAATAAAAAACTTCAAAACTAATCAACTTTAAATATTTACACATGTTTCTAATGTCGTATAGAGGAAGGAATTGAGGTTTTCTAACACGAAATGGCACCAATCAATACCTCAAGCACATAAAAAATGCAAAATAAACAATGCAAGACATCCAAAATGTAAAACCAATCAACCTATTTGAAATACAATAGATTTTTATAGTTAAAACATCCAAGAAACCAAGAAAAAATGAAAAGAATGAAAGAGGAGGATACTCACTTAGTGGAGACAATTCAAATGCGAGAAGATGGGCAGCGAAGATGGTGGCAAACAATCACAAGTGAAATGGGGGACTTTAAACGATGAGAAAGAGGGGGGAATGGCCAGTAATGGCAGTTCAGTGGTGGTGGAATAGAGGGGGACCATAATGCGCTAAGGGGAAACTATGACAATGTGAAAAACTGAACCCTATCACGGCATAATTCAAAACTTTCCATGGTGGTTATCAATAAAACCCCTATGAAAAGTGAAGAGTCACAACACTTATTTACAAAAATGCCACCACCTTTTTTTTCGCAGTGTTTTTCTTCTTAACTGCTGTTGTTTTGCATCGTTATATGTATTTTTTTCTAGTAGTGCACATGAAATACCCTACAAGTTACAAAACAAATGTCACCAGATGAAAGAGATGAGAAGCTAACTAAAAGAGAAGTTGTATGAGAGTTATTCACCAGTCTTTTCAAAATTGACTCTCTCAATTAAATCAACAAAAAAAAAAGACTCTTCAAATGCTCCCATGTCTTGCATATGGCTAGTTGTTAGGATTTAAATTTTAAATAAGGTAATACTTCCTCTCCGGACCCATATATTTCGTCATTCATATAGTAGCCTAACTTGTATTGGGTTTAGGCTCTAATCCACCAAAAATAAACCAGATATAACAAAACATATTTGAATACAATTCTTAACATGGGAAGATTCAGGCTGCTTTTGAAATTAATTCTAATGGCTCTGAAAAATATTATAAGTTAATTAATATTTTAATTATTTATTATAGAGTGGCTGAAAGGACAAGCTCGCAGTTAAGTGGCATAGCAGGTTGATAGATGTTCTATGGCCTTGAAATTATATATATATATATATATATATATATAAAGGATGATGAGATGGTCATTTAAGATTTTCATTAGTTGTTATAGATTTTTGACAAAGATGAGATGGTTGCTTTGGGTAACAAAAAGGTTGTGTATACTTAGGGATCTTGAGTTCAAAATTTTTTCTCACTCTTTTCCTCCATTCTCCGCTTACTCTTCTTGGCTCGATATCCTCGCTTCTTCATCTACTCCTTTTCCCTTCTCGTCCGACTTGTCCTTGCTGTCGCCTAGTCGTGCAGGTCATCTCCAACTCGTGGCCGCCGTGGGACCATCGAGAGTAAAGTCATCGTTGTAGGTTGGGTAGCATGGAGGGAGATGAAGAAAAGGCAAAAAAATTTGGGGCCTGGAAAGTTATAAATAAAAACTAATTAAAGAAAAGAGGTAGTGAATACACGTTGACATGTTTCAGTAGCTCTTTGTTTGGAGTTTCGTAGAGATATTTTTTTTCCCTTTTAGCATTTAATTCTCTGATATATGAGGAAATTTTTATTTTAATTTAATCTAAATTCAAATTATTTTTGTATTAAAAAAATATGTCCTGTAAATTTTTTAATCTAAATATATTTATTTCATTAAATGTAACTTCTTCCAATTTAAAATAGTTTAAAATTATTGTATTATGTAAATTGGTATCTTTTTTTTTTCATTTTACATTATCTAATAAATGTCATACTCATTTTAGTAATTTTATAAACTAAACTTACTTTGCTCAATCATAATAAAAAAAACTTTTATTTTTACTCAATCTAACTTTTTCAAAAGTCAATCCAAATATAAATCACATTATCTAATCTAACTTTTACCTAATTTAACTTTTTTTTAAAAAAAATCAAATTGAAGAGAAGCTACTTTTTTTTATTGCTATTCCAAACTGGCACAATTATGATTTTTAACTTGTCTAGCTTTAGGGTGTTTGAATTAGTGGTAGAAAAAATAATTTATTTTCAATTTGAATTTTAGAAAAGTCAAATTGGGTAAAAGTTAGCTTGAGTAATGTAATTTATGTTTGGACTGACTTTTGTAAAAATTAGTTTGTAAAGTAAAAAAGTTAGTTTGTAAAGTAAAAAAGTTGTTTGGATTATAATTGAATATGTTTAGTTTGTAGAATGACCAAAATAAGTATGATTTTTATTAAATAGTAAAAAAATAATTAAAAATATAATAATGTCAAAGTATTATAATGACAAAAAGTTATATTTAATGAATAAAATATATTTAAATTAGAAATCATAGTAATGTGGAAATTTTTTAACCAAATAATATTACATAATTAATTAGATGATGTACTCTGCCTAATTTATGTTAATATAAAATGAAAAATAATATTAAAAATTAAGAATATTATAAAAACTATTAAAAATTATTTTCACTTAAAAGAATATTAAAAATAAATAACTAAAAATTGATTAAGAAGGACAAAGAATATATAGAGAGAGAAATCTAAGAACAACATAAACATAGGGACAAAAATGCTTTTTAATTCCAAAAAGCTACTTTTGTATTAGTCATAAGTTTTATGTTTAAAAAAGCAACTTTTGACCCATGAGTTAGATTAGATAAAAGCTGTGACAAACAGCTCTTAAATTTGCAAATTAACTTATCTCACCTATAAGTTACTTTTTTCCTCCCACTGCCTTAGCCAAAAGATAAGTTACTTTTTCTACTACTATTCCAAACATGCACAATTATGATTTTTAACTTGTCTGGCTTTAGTTGTCCTTGATGAAATGATACCTTTATACTACTTGCAAACCGTACCCTTGCAGATTAAGCTAAACCATGAACAGATAAGCGTAAAAAGGGGAAAGAAATTAATGTATCAATTCGAATCATCCACCAAGCATGATGTTATGAGTTTTCTTTTTTTTTTCCCCTCCCTCATTTTTGGGTTCAAAACTTGATCTCGCCTGTAACACCTTCCTACGAGGTACAATTATCTTGCTAATTAATGATATAAAACGAAAGAGTTAAAGGTGGCTTCCGTGTACCTCTACTTAATTTCAATCAAAATAGGCATAGTGGGTCTTATATCCTCTGATAAACATTCTTGTTGGAGCAAAACAACTACTTCAGACATTTTTGGCCTTAATTCCGCAGATGCTTGTGTGCAAAGTAAGGCAATCTTTATGATTTTCTTCACTTCCTCTGCATCATAATCATTGGGGTCTAAGGTATCATCAATCAACTTTAAATGTATGCCTTTCCTATATAAGTTCCAAGCCTGCCAAGTGAGATAACAATGAAAAGGATCAAGAAGTGTAGAAAATTAAAGAGAAGGGAAAACTCATAGTAATTTTTTTTTAAATATACTCTTCCGGTCCTTAATATAAGGCTTATTTAACTAATTTGATTAGATTAAGGAAGTTAGGTAAGTTAGTTAATTATAAGAAAACTGATATGTTTTTCCTAAAACACTATAATCATCTTTCTTAATATCCTCCCTCCCTCAGTTACTTGATTATAATTAAGGGAGTATCCATTGGGATAATTTAGGAAAAATTAATAAATATGAAAAATAGGTTTTATATTTGAATCAGAATTAATTTAAGAATTGAGTCTTCTATTACGGACCAAAGGAGTATATTACCAAGTGTGCTAATAAAAAAGGAACGGCTCTTCTAAAGAGTTAAGATGAGTTGGGATAAAAATTATTATATAGGCCATGAACTTTATCAAAAACTATTATACAACTATTCGAGTTCTAAATATAAAATTCATTTTGTAGTGCAAATTACATTTTAAAGTTAATCTTATATTTTGGACCAGAGAAATACTATCTTTCATATAAGTTTTCTTTACAAAAAATGTGATTTTAAATAGTCATCTTACTTTCTGAAGGAGAAATTCGCCTTCCTCATCACCATCGAGCTTTAATTCACTGTTTCTTTGACCACTAATAATTTCTAGCACCACAACACCGTAGCTATAAATATCAACCTTCTCTGATAATTGTCCATGAATTGCATATTCTGGTGCTGCATATCCTCTGAAAAAAATAGATAATATTTTTTACATCATGGATCATCACAATGGATCAAAAAACACACAATATTTGGAATAAACAAAATGTGTAAGAAAGTAAGAACCATCAAAATCTTAAACTGACAGCTACAAAGTATTGCATCAAATCCCACATCAACATGAATTCTTTCTTCATGAATTATTGCTTGTATTGAGGAAAAGTTAATTAAAAACTATCTATCGGTGTAATATGAGTGTTCGACTTGCTTATGCATACGTTGCATAATGCTTCAAAGAATCTGTGAAAATTACGAAAATTACAGCCAAAAAAAAAAAGAAGAAGAAGAAGAAGTTATTTCAACTCACAATGTTCCTGCAAATCTTGTGCTAAGATGAGATTTGTCTTCGGGTAAGAGCTTTGCTAAACCAAAATCAGCAATTTTAGGTTGCAAATCATCATCTAATAGGATGTTGTTAGTCTTTATATCTCTATGTATGATGCAAACATGAAATTCTTCATGTAGATAAGTTAAACCCCTTGCTGTTCCTAAAATTATATCCCATCGATGGTTCCAATTAAGTGAACCTTTCTTTTTTCCTGGGAAAGAATAAAAAAGGCTAAAACTTCAAAGCGATTCACAAAATATTTCAATAGAAAATAGACAATATATTTATTGAGTTCTTCAGTAAAATTATGAGATATGAATCAATTTTTATTAGAGGAGTCAATGATTCATTGTTAAATTGAAATTATCCCATGTCACAGTAATAAGAAAAGCCTAAAGGACAATATATAAAAGGCTTTTTTGGTTGATATATATGAGATACCAAATATGAATTTGTCAACACTGGTCTTTTCCATGTATTCATAGACCAAATTATCCCATGTCACAGTGTTATTAAAACATTAAATAAGAAAAGCTTAAAGAACAATATATAAAAGGTTTTTTGGTTGATATATATGAGATACCAAATAAGAATTTGTCAACACTGATCTTTCCATGTATTCATAGACCAAATTATCCCATGTCACAGTGTTATTAAAACATAAAATAGGAAAAGCTTAAAGAACAATATATAAAAGGTTTTTTGGTTGATATATATGAGATACCAAATATGAATTTGTCAAGACTGGTTTTTTCCATGTATTCATAGACCAAATTATCCCATGTCACAGTGTTATTAAAACATAAAATAAGAAAAGCTTAAAGAACAATATATAAAAGGTTTTTTGGTTGATATATACGAGATACCAAATATGAATTTGTCAAGACTGGTCTTTTCCATGTATTCATAGACCAAAATTCTCTCATCGCCTTTACAGCAACATCCAAGAAGTCGAACAAGATTCCGATGATGAACATTGCTAATGAGCTTTACTTCACTCTCAAATTCTTCCTCCATCCTCTTTGATTGTCGTAAAGTTAATTTCTTCACTGCAACTACTTTTCCATTCTCCAAAGTTCCCTATACATAATGATCTAGAATTTCAATCTTGAAGGTTTTAAATTAGAGGTTCTACCTTTGTCCTTTAAAAAAAAAAAATTTTTACATGACTATGGAAAACTCAATTAGAAGAAACATCCTAGTACGTTTTGGATCATGATCTATGTCAAAATACTGATGAAAACCAAAATGTGTAAATACCTTATATACTGCTCCAAATCCACCTTCCCCAAGTTTATTTTCAATGCTGAAATTTTTTGTTGCAGACTTCAAATCCCTATAATTGTAGTTAACTGGGGCTTTCAACTTACTTATTCCAGTTACATCTCCTGTTAAGGACAACATTAGCCAATGTCTCATCATAAATTTAAAAAATCCTTTACTTTCATAGAGATGATAAGTCCATAACTTTTCTGTGAAAACCGAAGCACTAAATCATTGAAGAACTTTCAAGTTGTTTTACCTTTGGGAACTCTCTTTTGGCTTCTTCGTGGTCTAATCCAGGCAAATAATGTCATAAGGAAGATCAAAACCAGCACTAGACTTCCAATAACAATACCAATGATGGCTCCCTTATTGCTTGAACCAGCTGCAGGACAGGAAAATTGTGTAATCAAGCCCTTAATTACATAAGACGTGTGTGTAACAAAAGATTTAGAATTACTCAACAAAATGAAGTCATTGTGTTTTTTGATGTGCTATATAATGTTTTACCTTGTTTCAAGAAGTGGTTGATATCAGTGGTTTGATTACCAGGAAAGAAAGAAGTTGTGGAGTATCTCATGAAACAGCCAGTATCGTAACTCTCAGCATTTGAGTTTGTAAGACAAGTCTGAAATTTTTCTGATACAGATTTCATGCAATTCTGGCACCCACTCTGTGAGAGGGTCTGAACACATTGAGCAATCGCATAAACATTCAAACCATTACTATTAGGAACAGGCGTCTTAGTGGCTGCATAAAATCCACTCATTCTTGGGGTTGCTACGTCTAGATTCCTCAACACTTGTTGTACAGTTGAAGCAAGCGCAGAGGAATCTATTATTGTCTGATTCCCACATCTTATGTCGCTCCACTCGACTTCGCTGGCCAGATCAAAATGTTTGCTGCTCTCGTACCTAATCATTAATCAAATATGAAACTGACCAAGCATGTGTCTAGTGTCATTTTGGTATTGGATGGTCCCGAAACGAGATATAATGCAGCCTCTTTTGTGTGTACCTATGGCTGCTGAAGAAGATTAAATTGACATGAACTTGTTTCTCCAAGAAGAACATTTGAATTTAATTTTTTTTTGCTTATTAGACAAGAATAACGCATGGCCTTATTATCTTGTCTCCATGATGCTCTATTATCCAAGATTAAAAAAAAAAAAAGTCAAATTTGAAGTTGGTGGGTAGCTAATTGTACCTGAGGAAGCAGCCTTCGTAGACGAGACGGGCACCATATGCCGTGGTGGAGCAGTTGCGGATGTTGACGGCGGCGACATCGAAACAAGCGAGGCAGTCGGCGATGGAGAGGTAGTTTCTGCACTGAAAAAGACCATAAATGGGGATGTTAGCCTTCACTGCCTGAGCTGTAGTGAAGTGTTGGTTTTGGTTTTGGATCTGAGCTCTCAGGTCTTGAAGCGTTTCGTCTAGGATCCCCTTCAAGATGGACCCGTCGTTGTTTGTCCAATAGATGGATCCGTCGCCGTCGCCGTCTTGGTCACACCATAGTCGCACTAGATTGGCCTGAGGGTCCGAAACGACGCCGCCCAGAGTCAACCATGACCAGGTTATGATGTTCAATAAGAAGAACAACAGATGCTTTTGTTGCAGTAGTGGTGGCTGCATGCTGTTTTTCTTACTTTGCTGAAGCAAAGAAGAATGAAAGATGAAGGGGAAAGGGAAGCTATGGCGGAACTAGAATAAGGAGAGAAGCCCCAGAAATTTTGCAAAAGTATATTGGAGATCTATATGTACACCGATATATCGTAGTTTGTGTTTGATATTAGTTGTCATTAATTTTTAACGATAACTTTATATTATATTTAAGAGAGAGGTCACCAATATATAATTGAAATTTCAAAGTATAGTTTTTGTTATCTGTGCCCAGCTTACCAAATAAGAGTAGTAATAGGATGAGATATTGGTACATGCAAATGTCAAAAGTTCAATTACCCACGTTTCCCGGCTAAAATAAATAAATAAATAAAGATACTCACATTTCGTTAAAAAAAAAAAAAATTCACACACCCCATCATATATACTAGTTTCTGTTCTTAATATAAGAGTTAATTGACTAATTTGAAAAGATTAAAAAAATTTGTTAAGTTAGTTATTTATAATAAATAGGTGTTATCTTTTATAGAATATAATTACTAATCATGCATATTACCTAGAAATATCATTTGATAGAATATTTAATATATACAATTACTACAAGAATTACTTTAAAAACAATGAATAAATATAATAAACAAAGTAAATTGAGGTCTTATAATTAAATGTTAAACTAATTTTTATATTAAGGGTCGCAAATAGTATACACAAAAAAGGTCAAACTTGTAACCTCTTAATTAAAATCAAGACTTAAATAAATACTTAATGTGAGTTGAGTCAAGCAGATCTAACAATAATTATCATATATCTAATATATTAATCCTATACAAAGATTGTAATAAAAAAATTATGAAGAATAAATTAAAAATAATAATGCGTTGAAAGAACTAAACTGTAGGCACATACTTCTGCATGTTATCCCAGATGAGTTACTTTATATATAATGGAAAATTGTAATAAGATCCCGTCCAAGAGAATTAAATACAAAAAATCTTTTGAAATCATCAAATTATTCTGAAGTCTCAAGAGAATTTATTGCAAAAAATTTTATTTGTTTAATTACCGAATTATCTTTTTTTTAAGTATATATTGACAACTGAAAGAACAGTCGTTAATAAGTTAAGGTCTAATGATTAATAGCTATCGCGGCAGCTATTGACAACTCATGTATTATATTTTTATGATGCGTTAAGAAAATGTGTTGTTAATACCTTAGGTTGTTAAAACCTGTACTTTTAGTTTTCAATATATACTTAAAAAAAAGATAAGAATAATTTGGTAATCAAATAAATAAAATCTTTGACAATGAGGTCCCTTAAGACTTTAGAATAATTTGGTGATTTCAAGTGACATTTTTGTATTTAATTTTCTTAGGTGGGACAGGATTGCAATTTTCCTATTATATAAATATATTATATATATAATATTTTTTTCAAGTATCATTAAACCCCAAAAAGTAAAGATAAATAATTCGAATAGAAAATTAAGTTAAATATTTCAAGCATTTCTTAGAATTTTATTTGTTAGTTACATATTTTGTATTGACATTTGTTTATAGCTATGTTTGCTTGTTTCCATCCCATGGAATCCATATCTCTCTCAGGCGTCTCCTTTATTATACAAGAATTATCAGTTGAATATATTTTATTATTATACAAGAATAATGTATCCTTCATGTAAGGGTGCAATAAATCAATATAATATATTCTTTTTTTGGCCAAAATCAATAAAATATTTTCTAAAAATTGGCATTTATTCCGACAAAATTATATGACTTAGAATTCTAGGTTTTATGATCGTGTGTCGTCTAAATAAAGGACTTTAGATGTTATTTTTGCTTGTTCTGTTTATATTTGTTTTCTTTCGTATCATTGTCTCGATGTCACAATATTCATTAAAAAGATGTCCCAAGAAATATATTATCTCTATGATATGCTCTGTTATTAAAGAAAACCAAGTCAAACTTGTTCTTGTTGGCACTAATTATACATGAGGAAGCAGCCGAATCCCACTTAATGTTAATATTATTTGTTTAAAAAGTATTTAGATCTTTGAATTAATTATATATATGGTAATTTATTGGGCTAACAACATTATTACAGAAATGAAAGAAGAAAGAGGGTGAGAGTAGCCGCCAAACTTAAAGCCTAACCTAGCTTATTTTATGACATTGTGCGTGTATCTTTTAATCATAGAATCATATATTCTATAGAAGTTAATTAGTACTCCATACCATCTTAAATATAAGTTTGAAATAGGCCAACACCTTTTATAAATTACACTTTGTAACTTGGCTGAAAATTTAATTCACTTATTTTGTTTTTATTTTTAATTAATTACATGTCTCTTTCATCTCTCTTTTTTATTTATTTTCTCTTATCTATTTTTTACCCATTCTCTCTTAGTCATCCTCTACATAAATAAGTGTATATTTGGAAAATATTATAATACATATCTTTTACATGTTTATTGTCTTTAACCAACTTTTTATCTACATAGTATCACAGTATCTGTTATCCATTGTCTCTACTCTTTATAAGTCTTGTAAAAAAATAAAATAGATGCTTTCTAAATGTTTGCCATCTTTAGTACAAACCTGTATGATACAACAGTCATTAACAAGTGAAGTAGCAATACTCATAACTATCACGGCCTATATATATTGACAACTATCACGGCGTATATTGACAATTCTCTCTTTTTAAAGCTTTTCTATCTAAATTACTACTCTTTATAATACATTTTTTTTTTACATATTTATTGTCCCTAAGAAATATATTACTCTACTCCTATTTATAAGTCACTTGTACATCAAACCTACAAACTAAGAAATACATCAAATTGAAATTTTTTTACATGTACTCTTATTAAAGAAAGAGTATTAATGTTATATTTTATATTTTCTTTCACTTATTTGCTTTATCTCCCTATACATTTATTAAGACAATAAGGATAAAATTAGAAAAATCTCATTAATTACCCCACAAATGACTTATATTTAGGAACATATTTTTTTTCTATAAGTGACTTATATTTAGGAATATTTTTTTTTCTTACAAGTGATTTATAAATAAAAATAGAATGACATTATCCCGACGCTCCTTTATTTAAAAAAGAAAGTCAAACTTGTTGGTGGACTAATTGTACATGTGGAAGCAGCTGTATCCTAGTAAATATTAATGTAGTCATTTCTTTAAAAAATTACTCCCTCCGTTCCTTATTATAAGAGACGAATAATCGAATTACGTTGATAAAAAAAAACAGTTAAAATTAGTTAAGAACAATCAATGTGTAAAAAGTATAATTTTTTTTTCCAAAAATGCCCTCATTAATAAAGAGAGAGAGCATGAGAGAATAATTAAATTATTAAAGAGAATAGGGAGATGAGTTGGAGAAAATAAATATGGTTAAAATAGGAAATCAACACAAAAAATAGAGACAACTTTTAAGTGTCTTTATATATAGAAACATGCTATAAGTATCAAATGTCTTTTATAATAAGGAACAGAGGGAGTATTATGGAAAGGGAAGAGGACGAAATAAGACTAATTAAATATAGCTTGCAGAATTAATACGAGTTGGGTGACAACTTGGAATGTCCCAAGTCCCGACGTAACATCACATGATGCCTCAATTTTAATTCCCAATTATTAACCAGAAAAATTATTTAATTAGCACTCCAAATCTTGGTGTTTTTTATTTGTTTTAGATCACAGAATTAAGAAAATGGATCCTGTAATAAAGTAGACTTGCACATGAACTTGTCAAACTCGCTAGTAAAAGACGTGACTTCAAATCGTGAATTCGGACCATAAATTCATAGGAGTTTATTTTTATTAATAAGTAGCTATTAAAATATATGATTAAATAATTAAAATATAAAAATTGACCATACTTTTGTTTAAATATATTCAAATTCAATATAGTGAAATCAAATCGATCAACATTCATAATTTATCATAGTAAACGAAATATTTTTATTAATTTCATATATGAAGTCACTAATAAATCCAAAAATATTTTTAAATTCAGCAAAAATAATCAAATGTAGGATTATCATAATTTCCATTGTCCTTAAGTTCTTTATCTTCACGATTGTAATCTCCACTTGCCTCATCCCATCATCATTATTGTAAACTCACAAGAGTTTACTTTAAAAAAAAATCAATACTAAATGTATGAACTTATTATAAGTGAGAAAAATATTATTTATACATTTTAATATATGATACTATTAAATTTTTCATTAAAATAATAGGATAAAAATATATTTATAAGAAAAAATTTTAAAATTAAATGTTCTAACTGTATAGATTCAATTCTAGGAGCTTCATTGGACTCGTGGATAGGCCACTGCACTCGCGAATTACAATAGGCTACAATTTTTTTTTTTTTTTTGAGTTTGCCACCGACTCAATTATTAAGTGGATGGAATCTCATTCTCAGCAGCAGTATTATATTAACTTCACAATCCTAGTCTTACATTGGAGCCGCCTATATTCTTAAATACACATAGTCACCATTTAACATTTTCCTCCTAAAAGACAAGGTCGTCGTTTTGCTACAATTGTGATTGCTAGTGAAATAAGCATCAATGTGACCTATTGATGTCAATTATTGACTGAATTTAATTTTGAGATGGTTTGAACATGTTTAAAGAAGTGGTTCGAACATTTTCAAAGATAATTATTGAATACACTTAACGAGAAGGGTAGATCAAACAGTATAAAAAAATCCTTTGAATAGGAAAAGAAGTTATACGGCTATTATCAAAATCTATATATGAAAAAAAATTTCTGTGCTGTTACCTCTAATCACAATGACTTGTCAATTATTGATGACGAAACACTACCAAATTTGTTAGAGTTCGAAAACTCTAGGATTTGCCCCAATGATGGCATGATTGGGTCCATTTTAGTTTTGATTCTACTCACAAACGATGAATGCCAAGCGAAATCTGCAGAACTACGGCTTTTGAGGCCGAAATATTACGGGGAAAGGGATTGCAATGAAGATGGTGATGAAGCACCTGTTTGGATCAACGTTTAAAGTTCTGTAAACGTGCCTGAGAATTTGTGAAATGAAGATTTGACAAAGCTGTAATGAAAAAGCTCATCTCTCCCATATCACATGATAAAGCCAATGCTACTTTTGTTGCTTTTCTCCACGCTAGCGCTACATCTAGCTTTAAAAATTTTCACATGCAAATCTTCTCCTTCACACTCATCGTCTCATGAATAATGGAGAAAATCCCTATTACTATTTTTATTTTGTTTTTAGTCACTATTATTTTTGTGCCCTAAAAAATTTTAAAAAATTCACTGATTAGAATTAGAATTTTTATGTTTGACCAATAAAAAAATTATTAATATCAACTTTTTAATTACAATATGAAAAGTATATTTTACAAACTTTCCAATATTACATGGACTCTTTTTAATTCATTCTCATAATTAATTTTAATATTTGTCTTAAAATTATCACATTATATACATATAATATAAATATGTATTCTTAAATATAATTTATATCCTGTTCTATCATTTTATATCTAAATGTACTTTTTTCATTAATTATCCAAGCAAGTTTTAAATTTTCAAACTTACTTTTTATAAACGTTAATTGAAATATAAATCACTGACTTTTACTCTAACTCACGTTTGCAAAAATTAGTTCAAATAAAAGTTAGTTTTACTAGTGTTAATCTAAACACCTGAAATAGGTGGTAGGGATGACGGTCATTCATGTTAGAATCAATCTCACCCAAGAGGGGGGTGAATTGGGTGAGTTACAAAAATTTTAAAATTAAAACGAGACAGTATTGAAAACAGAGAGTCAGAGTCAGGAGAGATTTCACCGCAGAGGGAAGACACAAGATTTATACTGGTTCGGTCTTAACCACTTAACCTACGTCCAGTCCTCAGAACACTTCTGAGTATTTCACCATCTTCCAAGATCGACAGGGCTCTTGGTGCCTCGGTACAGTAATTGAATCGCTCAATCACTCCCCCTTACTCCTGTAAGGATACAAGTCCTCTCAAGAGTCCACACTCTTGAGTATTACTCAATAGTAATTAATGAAGAGTAGTTATCGACTCTCTTACAGAATGAATTTAATGATGAACACTGACGCTCAGTAGTATTGAGGAAAACAGAGTATTGAATGCTAGGCTTAATAATCACAGGTGGTAGTTCCGCTATTCAATCCCTTCATTAATGCTTCTTCGCGCCTTTATAGTTGAGATCGTTAAGTAGCCGTTAGACGGAAGAGCTTCTAGCCGTTGTGACTCCGTTTGCGTGTTTCGCCGGTTTCAACGGTTCCGCCATTAATGAGTCTGAGCTTCTGACACTGTAGGTTGCAGTTTTACGTAATCCCGTTGAAGAGCCGTTGCAGTCTTTCTTAGTGATCTGCATATTTTAAACTCTAAACAAGTAAAAGCTTTGCGGTGTATGCTTTGGTCATGAACTAAGAAGAAAAATGAATCGATTATACAATGATTCTAGATGAAATAATTTATCTGTAAAAAGATCAGAAAGAGATCCTGGACATGCTTAATCGAAGTGGTGATCGATTACTTGTTGATCGATCAGGTTATCGATAAACTGAGGGAAAGCTTTTGAATTACTTCAACATGATTATCGATCAAGTGTTGGATCATTGATTTTAAGAATTATCATAGTAAACGGAAATCGTTCCATGATCGAACAAGTGATCGAGCACTTGTTGATCGAACAGATTATCGATAATTCAAATGTTACAGAAATGAAACTTCAGTCATTGATGATCGAACAACTTATCAATAAAAGGCTGATGGATAAGGTTATCGATAAACCATGAGTATAAATATATTCAGCGAAAGACACAGACTATCTGAAGTGATCGAACAGGTGATCGATCAATGAATATTCGAACAAGTGATCGATAAGGTGAGAAAAGAATTTTAATCCTGTAAGGTAAAGAAACTGATTATCGATCACGTTTTGTGAAAGCATGAGTTTCAGGAAATTGGATGATCGATCATATTATTGGAAAGTCAATGATCGATTAGGTGATCGAAAAAATGGTTCAACATAAGTTAATGCGAAGATAGCAATCCTTAGACTCTTTATCGATCAAGTTATGTGAAAAGATATTATGCAGACAGTTAATTATCGATAATGTTATCGATAATTTGGTTGCAGAAAAACTAATATGAGCAGATAAAAACATTGATTATCGATCATGTGATCGATAACTTTCTGATCGATAATGTATCGATTCAGCAGTTATGATGGCTTCCTGCATCCAGAGAGTTAGAGCATAATGTTTGATTATGTTTTCGATAAATAAATGATCGAAAATATGATGGATAACAGAATTAATATACAGAACGGGTAGAGTGTTACCTCTTATCGAATTCGTTATTGATAACTGATTTATTGATCATGTGATCGATAAATGCACTTCAGATAACTCGATTGTTTATCTGATGTTATCGATCAGGTGATCGATAATTAGCGGTAACCTTGTGTGATTTCCATGTTAGAGATAATCGATCATTTTATCGATTAACCACTTATCGGATAGTTCTTCGATCAAAATACCTACTATAAAACTGATTTACACCTGAACATTATCTGTAACCTTGGCGATAAACGTTTGATCGATCAGATGATCGATCAACATACTTAACTCATTAATCTAACTTTGTATCATCAAAACGATAATCCTAACATTCTCCCCCTTTTTGATGATGACAAAACATAAGTTTAAATCAACTATCAAAGAGAACATCAACCAGTTTCATAACCTCATAATAAGTGAAAAAGAAAATAAATATTAGGAAAATATTATCGATAAAACCACTATCCAGGTACACAAAAGTGACAGAAAACAAAGACAACTAAAAACATAAAGTCATAAGAAATATCATACGACCATAAAGCAGCTACGAAACATCATCAGTTTTCTTCTCTCCCCCTTTTTGTCAGCATCAGGTGAAGGAAGAGGTATGAACAGAGGGAAGGTCAGGGGAATAGGAAGAGGAGGAGGTGAGAAAGTGGAGAAAAGGATGGAAAATGAAAGAAGGAACAGGTTGAGATACTGTGATAAGAGCAAGAGTGGTAGGCACTGGGACAGAGGTAGATGGGACAGAAGGGAGAAGTGGAAATTAGAAGTGGGTAAGGGAGAGGAAGGAGGTACACTTCTCAGGCATTAGGAGGAGAGGGTGGATGGAAGAGGAGATCCTCATAGCTGAAGCTAGTGCTAGGGGTAGGGAAATGGTGGCAGAGAGAAGTAACCAATCCTTTAAGCTCTTGAAGTTCCTTGTCCCACTGAATTAAATCTCTCTGTAACTTCTTTTTCCAAAAACCACCGTAGCTTGTTGGTGAAGATCCAGAATCTTAGAAATGCCATCAAACTTTCGATCAGAGATTTCCCCATAGTCTCTGGCAGTGGAGTATACTCTGGTCCTCAAACGCGTGAAGCTCAAGCCTGAAACATTTCCCTGAGGGATCTCTCCAAAAAAGATGGACCAGGGGCATGAGATGGAGCGGCAGTGGATTCACAGCTTCATCCGGGTCTGAGTGTACTAGCAGCAGGTTGCTTTCCCTTATCTTTTGAGATACCTTCTTGATGGTGTAAAGGGAACAGAGATCCTCATCTTGTGAAGCTGAGTGAGGCCAAAACCAGGACCTTGGTCTTGAGTTCCCCAGGCTCAAATGGAGCAATGTTATGTGCCTGAGGAGGTAGGTGGCCAGCTGAGGATAGGGAATTGGGGTTTGATTTGGACTTGTTAAGAACAAGTCCTTCATCTCAGAATAGTAAATCCCCAATATGATCTTTCCCCCACTATAATCCGAGCTAGAAGAAGATAATCATCCTGAGTGAGATGTGAGAAAAACTGCCGGATTTGTTTACCATGCTCCTAGAATAGATGTAATGGATGATCCTATAGAAATCACACATCTGCTTAGGAGGGAAAATTCAGCTCAC
>NW_021637821.1:0-71238 GCF_004799145.2 Neltuma alba | reverse complement strand
GTTAAATGAGTTTTATATTAATGATTAGAAGAGTATTATCGAAATATCAACAATTAAAAAGATAAGCATGGCATTTATTCATTCTTTTACATATACTAGACGACGGGGTTCCAAAAACAAAGATATTTCACCATGCCGAAAGAGACCCAACTCCATGTACATCAAGCTGCAATAAATAATACTCCTTTGATCCTTAATATATATATATATATATGATCTAATTATTGAGTTAGTTTTTGGTCCTAAAAATAAGACTCATATCTCATAATTATCAATTTTTCCTAAATTATTTTGTAGATACTTCACTCAACTATAATCAAGTAAAAAAGAGATGGAGTATTTTAAGGAAGATGATTATGATATGTTTAGAAAAAGAAAAATGTCATATTTCTATAGTTAATTAACTTATCTGACTTTCTTAATTTAAATCAAATAAGTAAATATGTATTATTAAGAACCACCGGAAGAGTATGATCTATCTATAACTTATGTATATAGGCCAAAAAAAAGTTATATATATAATTATATAGAGAATGTGGTAATATGTTAATAGTGTTCACATTAATACTAATGATGAATGAGAAATTAAATAAGATGAGATTAAGGGAGTAGTTGAAATTTGAAATGGGAGGAGCGCGTTGCAGTGCTGGCAGAAAACATAAAGAGAGAATTCAAAACTGACGGCGGATTGAGGGAGGGCCCTTAAAGTAGTTTGACCACTGCTAATTCAGTTGAAGCCCATCGCACTGATATACACACGCATATATGTTCTTGCTGAAAAAATATACATACTACCTTTTTAATATAAGAATTAATTAATTAATTTAAATATATTAAAAAATTAGTTAAATTAATTATTCGTAATTAAAAGGCATTGTCTTTCCTAAAATATTATTGTTAATCATATGTATTAGCTAGAACTACTATTTGATGAGGCATTTAACATGTGTAACTACTAAAAGAATTATCTTAAAAAAATAAATAAAATGAGAGAAGTGAATCTAGGTCTTATATCTAGAATTAAATTAAATGTTAAACTAGCTCTTATATTAAAATCGGGAGTAGTACAATATCAAGAAAATTGTCTTATGTCTAATACTCTTTTAATTCTTAATGTAACAGCTACGCAACTATTTTGAATAGATTAAAAAATTAAATAAATTATTAACTATGACAAATGTAATATGATCTTCTTAAATTAATTAACTATTCAATTTTAAGACAAAGTTTGATAAATTTTAAAATTGTTATTGGTTTTTACGTAAATTAATTTTAAAAAATATAAATATTACTGGTATTTTTTTTTTAACAAAGTGAATTGATTCTTTAACTAGCCAATTCCTGCTACTCTCTTCTTCTTCTCCCTTTTTGCCGTGGGCTGTGGTTCTTATTGGAGGGGGAGCGTGTGTGTAACGCGGCCCAGTGGCGCGATGGGGAAATGAAATGAAGAGCAAGACCGTGAGTAGCTGCTTACGTTACAGAGACAGATACAGAGACGTAGGTATTGTGAATTTAAAACAGACACGCCTCGACAGGTGTTCGCCATGCACGCTTCACGCAATTCCCCAACACTGTCCTCATCCTTCACCATCACTCACTCACTCTCACCCTTACTTCTTCCAATTTTATTTCTTATTTCTTTTGGCTCATAAATATATGCAGCCATATTCGTTGCCCTCATCCCATGCACGGGGTTAGACGTGTACAGTAGACCGGCCGGACTAGATCAAAAATCAACAAGAAATTTAGTATTCCTTCCTATTTTAATAATAAGATTTCATTTGTAATCTGTAAATGAGTTTTTATAATAAGAACAGAAACTCGTATGATTTTTTATTGGATTAGGCATAGTAGTTTATGGTATAGTCAAGTGAAACTTGAGATCGGGTTCGATTAGACTTAATCTATTAGATTGTTAATGACCTTAATTTTCTTTTTATTAAATTTACAGTAAAAATCATATAATCATATAAAAATCATCCCAGAATATTAAAACTCGATCACAAATCCATAATAACTTCCAACAATATTAAACAACGATAAAAAATTCTACATTATAGAATATATTTTTTAAAAAAATAAAGACCGGACCGGTCCGAGTGGTCTAACCACTTACTTTAGAACTGGTCCAGTTTGGTCTGATTTTATCACATTGTTCATTTGGACTAGACCAAACTAGACTAGATTAACCGGGTTTTTGAACACTTCTACAAGAGATTATAATGTACTAATTACATATTTAATAATTGACATAGTATGTTAAATTTTTCTTATATCATAAGCATATTTAAACATAATTCATTTAAATTATTTAATTAATATTAATTTTTGTTTGAAAAATTCAATGAATGTATAATATGCTGCTTTTTCTCATAAATTGAAAGCGATGCAGTTCATTCATTTAAATGTGCGGAGCCACTTAATTAAATTTATAAACACGCAAACTTTTCTTCTATAAAATGTGTAAATTTGTTTCAACTATGTCTGTTATTCGATTGTTTTAAAATTAAATTTAAGGATTTAGGCTCAATTAAAAGACAGGTTAACTGATTCTGATGCAAAAAAATATGGTTAACCAATCCATGAGAATTAAAAAAAATATTAAATTAATTATTTGTTATCGTTGTGCGATAAATTATAAATATGTGTCACTTTTCTTGAAACATTTCTATTTTAGCGAGAGTATTATATGCGAACAACAGAAAGAAACGATGAAATAATAAATATTATCTATAATATGAAGGTATTATATATTTCATTCTCAAATTATCAGTTTTTAGGCTATTTTATTCTCTTGAAAGCTGTGAATATATATTAAATAGGAATAAAATAAAAATTTATTAAATTTTAAAACAAATTAATCAAATTTAAGGTATTTCTAATTTAAGCAAAACATATTAAAATTTTTTTATAAATAAGATCAGAGTATTTATTTTTGTGAAAGCAATTAAGCAAATGTGGAAAGAGCCGCAATGAGGAGGGGTTAAAATGAAAAACCCAGAAATAGTAAGACGCAATAAAGTGAATAGTGAAGGATCAGATTCCCCTAGATCGCGGGATCTCCAAGGATTTTTCTAATAATAAATAAAATAGACTGAAAACAGAGCAATACTGCTCCGTAACGGGGGCATTAAATCTGAAGAGAATCTAGATAATAATGCCACGTGGCAACGAATGAATAACAGATCTTACACGTGCACCCACGTGCCTTATCCTCCCTAGCAGACAAGCATGACTCTGCTCGCCCGCCCCAGGCTTCGTCGTTGACCGACAGTTTTCACTTTCCAGTTTCCATCACTTTCTAATTAAGAAGGGTGTTTGTATTGAAACTAAATATAATTTTAAAAAATATTTTATAAATAGATAAAGTAAGTGTATGAAAAAATTTGTCTTGACCTATAAAAAAAAAGCTTTAAGAATCCAGACACCTCCTAAAATTTGCATTCATATGAGTTTATGAAAACTATTTTTAATATACTTATTTTAAATTTATAAAAATTTTTTAAAAATTAATCAAAAATCTTATAAATATAAGTATAAGTAACTTTAAATTGATGAAAATTTTAAATTTATTTTTATTAAAAAATTTTCTCTCTTTTCATTCATAAAAATTTTCCACATTTCTCTTCTCTTTCTTTTTTCCAATAAGAATTATATAATTGCATGTTTGGCATCATTTAGCACTTAAAAACATATTTGGAGATAAACCTCTCTCACATACTTATGTCGTACTTCTTTTTCTTATTTATAAGTCCCTCTCAGCATGTTTCATACAGACAAAAGAAAACTTTAAACCTTATTAACTCTCATTTAAATTTAATTACTTTTCACCTTTATCCATATTTAATACATATTATTTCTTATTTAAACAAAGTTAACATAATAATAAACAAAGGGTAAAATTGTATATCTATACAAAAAATTTCTCTCAATACTCTATATATAGAGCCAAAAAATATATTCTTTATCTGTTCTATAAATAGGACCAAGGAGAATTTCATCTATTATGGTTAAAAAACTATTTAAATTAGAAAATTATCATTGATACATTACAAAAGTAATTTATATTTTGAAGTGAAACTTTTTGTACCAGTGACTTATATCACAAAAATATTAAAAATCCAAATTATTTACATGTAAAAATTTGCGACTCGTTAGTATTTACGGGGCTTTGCGCATAATACGAAAAATCACTAATTATCAGTTTAAGCGGAATTCGGGGTGTAAGTTTTTGGCGGCAAGGGCGAAAACATCATTTACTATTGCGTTTTCACTTTTCAGGGAGACATCATGCACTGACAAAAAAGGTCAGAATGGGACAATGGACGATGGTCCCAACTCCAAGTCACATTAAGGGAATGGGAGGAGTACCAATGAAAGCTATGTTTTGAATAAAGTCCGTTAGCTCTAATCCTTTAACACGTTAATTTTCATTCTTAGTGTAAAAATTAGTTAATAATTATAATAAATAGATTAAAAAATTAGTTAAATTAATTATTTATAATAAATAAGTATTGTTCTTTTTAAAATATTATTACTAATTAAGTATATTAGTTAGAAGTAAGATTATGACAATGACTGTCTTAAAAATAGATAAATATAAGATAAAGTGAATTAGTGTCTTATATTTAGAATCAAAATAAAAACTAAATAAGTATTTATATTGAGAATTAAAGGTAGTAAAATACTACATAAAAGTTACTTTTACATTCAATTTATCCTAAATATAATATCTCAATTTATTTTTTTCATATTTATCTGTTTTTTTAAGGTAAAGCTTGTACTAATTGCACATATTAAAATTTCATGAAATGATAATTCTAGCTAACACACATGATTACTAAGAGTATTGTAGTAAAGACAACATATATATCATTATAAATAACTAACTTAACTAATTTTTTTGTCTATTTAAATTAGTCAATCAGTCTTATATTAAGAACTAGAATATGCAATATTAAATACATATATATGTTATTATCCTCAGTCTTAAATATAAGAGTATTGAATAATTTGAGTAGATTAAAAAAATAAGTTAAGTGTTATTTATATAAATAGATATGATCTTTTCTAAGATATCTTTACTACTCATGTTTATTGGCTAAAATTATCATTATTAGAAAGACTGTTTAAAAAATATGATAAATAGAAAAAACAAGTGAATTAAGCTTTTACATTTAAAACTAAAATAAGTTTTATTAAATATCAGAGATAATATATATACTTTATTATTTTTGTGCAATCATGTGTTTACGCATATACAGTGGTGCAATTAGTCTTATTTTAGTGTAATCTTACCTGTTACTAGACGTATATATAAACATATGATTGCATTAAAGTAAAAAGATCATCAGTAAAATTGTATTGAAAAAAAATACGGGTAAAATCGTATTACTAAAAAATGAGGATGTTGGGTACACATGAAAAATAACGTCAAGGATAAAATTGCATGTTTGTCCTACATGTTTAAACAATTAATAATTCACGTGGAAATTGGGTGTTAATTTAAAACAACTAATACAAAATTAATAAATAAATTTGTATGCACACTCGTGCGGGCCCATATATATATATATATATGTATGTATGTTACAAGTTTCATATATATTTTTGTATTTAAGAAAAATTTATAATGTTAGATGCACATAGAAAAATATTTTATAATTAAATTTGTAACTTAACTCTTTAATTTACCAAAAATTTTTCAAGAAAAACAAGCAAATTTGTTGAGGTATTATTAAATTAAATTTTTTTTGCCCTAAGTCTCATCCTCTAAAATAGAAATAGAAGTAATAACTTTTCAAGGAAATAAAAAATATTTTAGGAATAAAAACCCACTATAAAACTAAGTTTCTAAAATTAATTGAAAGAAGATGATCATAAAAAAATTACAAGGTAAGAATCATGAATTGTGAAGCGACAGTAATAATAATTTCTTATGTTATATGATATTGGCTTTTAAATCACAACCCTCCATGCCTGAATATAACTTTTTCCCAGTTAATTATAATAACCAATTTATTTTATTTTCAATAATCAGAGTGTTATCTGTCCAATCAAAGTTAAAAATTACGGAGATGCTCCATGAAAAATGCTAGCTAATAAAATTCATTCATTTTATGCATACCATTGAGTAAAACCTTGGGTATTGTGTGAGGTAAATATTAAGATTAAGGATTTTTCCCATCTCATACCATGTTACGTGTCTTGTGTAATTTCGGGATAGGAGAAATGACCATGAAGGTTCGCTTTATCTGAGGTCTATATTTTTTATTTTTATTTGGACAAAAATAGTTTCTTGTCACTTAAAAACTGTATTTATACAAAGATAGAAAATTTCAAAGATGATTTTAATTAGTCTGTTTGCATAATCTTGTAGAATTTCTTTTGGCGCAAAAAATTATACTCCCTTAAATATTTATATATAGGGAAGGTTCTTTGATATAAGGTGATACCAAACACAAGTAACAATTTTTTGTTTTTTTTAAATTTTAAACTTTTCTTTCTATTTTTGCCTCCATTAAATATGTGTTTTTGTATTACTTATCACACATTCTCTCTCAGTTACTCTCTTCACAAATGATGATACATTTGGATAATAAATTATATTCCTAACATATTTATTATTATTTTAACTAATTTTAATTATTTTTTAACTAAAACTAACATTTGATTTACATGACTTAGTTGGTTGTTGTGTTTGTATATAGACCAAATAAGTAATTATTTACTTTTCTCATTCTATTTTATAAGATAAAATAGAAGAATTTTTTGGTCTTATTTATATGTTACATCACTATTCTTTTTTATCATATAAATGTACACTTAAGTCCTTATAATCTATTGTAACTCATTCTTACATATCAAGAAATGTATTGAATTGATAAATTTTTTAAAATTTTTCCTTGCTGATTTACATATTATTCTTACCCCTCTCTCTCTCATTTTTTCTCTCTTTCCAACAAATTAAAAAAAAAAAGGTGAAATTGGAAAATGATCCCCTACAAATAACTTATATTTATGAAATTTTTTCTCTTCAAATAACTTAGAATAAAAACTAGAGTGCTATAATTTTACTTTTTATTCTTACTATGTTAACTTCATTCTTGTGTTATATATGTACACCAAATAAAAATAAGTTGAAATGTTATTAAATTTTAGGGCAAAATTAATAAAGTTCAAATTTTTTTTATAAAGTTATACTGCTTCGATCTTTAATATAAAATTTATTTAACTAGTTTAATTATATTAAGAAAGTTGAGTAACTTAGTTATTTATAATAAATAAACATGTTTTTCTTGAGTATTCAAATCATTTTCTTAATATCCTCTTTCCCTTTCCAACTTAATTATCGTTGATGGAATATTAATAGAAGTGATTTGAAAAAATTGATCAATATTGAAAATAAGTTTCATATTTAGAATCAAGATTAATTCCACAATTAGATTCTATATAAGCAGCGATGAGTATGCAGGATGAGAGAGCCTATGCTAGTTATGTTAACCTAAATTGAAAACTTCAAGAATAGACTTTAAAACATTCATGCACATTATTACTCCTTTTATAGGAAGAGGAAATAAAATAATTAAGATAAGGCTCAGATAAATTAGGATGAATCAGATGGCAAAGTAAAAAAAGTATGAATCAATACTAACGTTAATGTTAATATAAATAGGATAAATCTATAACAAGCGATATTATTAACTTGTTTTATCAAATTTCCTATGTCTAAATGCAAAATAGTGGCAAATCGTGCTATAAACAATGCATATAATTAACGAAAAAAACATGTCTAGTTTTAAAAAACAAAAACATGATATATATGCCAGATTTGTTCTTCTCTTTAATGTTACCATTTGTGTTCAATGGATCCCTTTATTGCCTCATCTAAACAACAATCGAGATAGCTAGAGATGGCTTCTAGCGAGTCATCTCCAGAATGGTCCCAAGCCCATAAGATCGGTTTTTCACAATCAGGGGAAATCTCACTAATTTACTTGGGAAAAAAATTCTATTTGTTGAGTATTTTCTTTTTAACTGTGAAGGAAAGTCCAATTATGTGGTTTCCGTGAATGGTTTTGTTGAGCCAGTGACTGCCATTTCTGTCGCATTTTCCAGTAACGCAATCCAACCAAAAGCGATTCCCTTTTTATTTTCTTTCTTTATCTCTCTCTTTTTTATTTTGGTATTTAAAGGGAAAAATTAATCCCTGGAGGCCACGAAGTGAGAATTTTCTTGTCATTGAAGGTACCCTCTTTTGTTGCTTGACCCTCAATCAAAGACCCATCTTTTCCGTTTTGCTTCGGCAACTCCACCACCAGAAGCCCTAATCTCCATACCCACCATCTTCTTCTTCTTGTTCAATCTTGCCCCGTTATGGGTCGCGAGACGTTGCCAGTTGCAGCTCCACCTGCCCCAGTAGCCACAACACCGAATCCAACATCACCAGTAGTAGCACCACAAGCTCCTCCTACATCACTGGCTCCTGGGTTTTCGTTTTCACCCAACTGATGAGGAGCTCGTTATTTACTACCTTAAGCGCAAAGTTTGTGGAAAAACTTTCCGATTTGATGCAATCTCTGAGGGTCGACATTTACAGAAGCGAGCCTTGGGACCTAGCAGGTCACTCTCCTTTTTGCGCCCCGAAATATTCTACCTTTGTATTTCATTTGTGTGGGTAAAAGACTGATGAGTTTTTCTTTTCTTTTTCCTCAATTTTAAAGCCTTTTTTTGTTTCTCTCTCGCATTGGGGTTTGACGCTGTAATGCTGGATTTTCTCGAAATGGTTCTTCTTATTTATGTGGAAATTTCATGGGTCTGTGTTCCTTTTTTCTGATACATTTCCGGTATTTGTGTTCTGGTGATGGTGGGACGAATGGCTGTTCAGATAAGTCGAGGTTAAAGACGAGGGACCAAGAATGGTATTTTTTAGTGCATTGGATAAGAAATACGGTAATGGAGGGAGAATGAACAGGCTACGAGCAAAGGATACTGGAAAGCCACTGGGAATGACCGTCCAGTGAGGCATGACCAAAGGACCGTGGGGCTGAAGAAAACTTTGGTATTTCATAGTGGAAGGGCTCCGGATGTAAGCGGTACCAATTGGGTATGCATGAGTACAGGCTTGTTGATGAAGAGCTGGAAAGAGCTGGAATTGGGTCGGCCCAGGTGAGATCATAGTTAAATTTACTTATGTTGTTGTCTCTGGAATAAAAATGTAGAAAAATGAAGCTTGAGATGAGAGCTTAAACTGTTTAAATTATGTCTTCCTTTCCCTAGTAGCTGGAAAGGGATCTCGTCATTTGAACCAGTCATTTAGTTTTCGTAAAATAAGGAGCTTAGTAGTTTGGTTCCCAAACTGGGAACTCTTGGATGCAGAAGTTTGAAGTTATTTCTTATTCAGTTATCTTCCGAGCAACAAACAGCACTGTGTTGTTTTGTTTCGGAAAATATGGTACATGGACGTTGTTATTATATCTCAATCATAGTTTCACCTTGTTTTTAACACTTTTCTCTGCTGGGTGGAAAAGGATGCTACGTTTTGTGTAGAGTATTTCACAAAAATAACATAGGACCTCCAAATGGTCAACGTTATGCACCTTTCATTGAGGAAGAATGGGATGATTCATCACTAGATTCCAGGGCGGAGCCTGTAAATGAAGCTACAGCTCCCCGTCGCTCACTCATTGAAGGCAATGGTCATGTTGGCCGTTTTTGAGCGAACTAATGCTGTCCAGGTTTGTTCTTTCCGGAAATCATTCAATCTAGTGTAGTTATATGACATGGGGCTACGTCTTGCCTCAGCTGCAGTAAGGCTTCATTACATGATTGGCACTAAAAAAACTTTTAAATGTAACAGTTTAAAGTTGTATTTTAAAATTCATACTAATTTTTGTAATTAGGTTCAAATTCCTGGTTTAAAACGCAGTTTTCTATAAACTTTGTGGTGGAGCTGTAGATATTGGAGGGTAATATTTACATACTCTCAGAGTAGCTAATTTATTGATTGCTTGAATTAGTCAAATTACTTTTCTGTGATTCTTTCTAAGATTATTGATAACATGAAAAGTGTAAAATCCCATTCTTCATGATTAACTGACAACTAGAGGAGGCAGAAATTGTTTGGGATGTTTCTTTCTCGTGCCACCTGCAGTTTTGTTGCATTTGCAATATTTCCCCTTTTCAGGCTTCTGGGTGTGTTTTTTTTTAGTAGCAATTAATGCCATGTTCTCTATATCTCCTTTCATGAGACAAGAATATTGAGTTAAGGATGAATTTACGTGTCCTAATTAACCAAAATAAAGTAGTAGTTATTGGTTATTGGCTTGTGTTGGAGCAATGCCAAATCAGCATTAGGATTTTCCGATTTGTTTATTCTGCTTTTCTTAAATGGTTGTCTTATCACTTTTGCTTTTACCATGTGATTCTTATCTTAAAAGGGCTTTTGTAACATGAAGGATTACATTTCTTGGCTGAAAATTTGGCCCTTCTGTCTTTCCGACTGGATGGAAAAAGAAATGTTGTGCTGCCAGAAAGATGAATCCTCCGACTTTAAGTCTTCAAACGTCATTCTATGAGCTTTAGACATCATTTAGGCCCTGACTTTGGGAAGTGAAACAAAATATCCATGTTGAATGAGGGTGTAGGACTTCCGCTTGGGGCCCCATCTTTGCCGTCAAGAAAAATTTTCATTTACAGTCTACTTTATGCAGCCACCGGCCCACTTTAGATATTATGTCGTAGTGATGCATTCTGCTTTTTTTGGGTTAATCAAATTTTGATATTATTAAGGAGAGTAGATTGATCATGGATACATGGGGGTGGGGTAATGGAAAGGAAGGAAAGGGAATTTGAGTTTATACTCAAGTTCTCTTGTTTATGCATCTATCTCCATACCTAGCAATCTCTTTTACCTGGTTCACAATTTGTGTTGGGTGATTTTGGACCATCTTTTGCCCAACTCTTTTTTTCTGTGTCTCTGGGTTAATCAGTGACCATCGCTTTATGGCAATTGTTTATCTCGCTGTTTTACTAAATTCTTGATGTCATCATTGACGTAATCTTGTGGGGTTAAGATCCACTTTGTTTTGTTTCTGTGGAACTTATCTGTTATTTGGATCAATCTATGCTGATTCGATTGGGAGCTGCAGATTCATAAAATGTCAATTTTAGTTGTCTTACTGTTTTCTGATGGTTCATCAACATTAAAAATATTGCCAGGGCGAGTTTTTGTGGTTGGGTAATCTAGTTGAAGATATCTTAAGAAAACTTTCTAACTCTTCCGTATAACTGATTAGTTTATATGATTAATCTTGATTTATATGAGAGAAATAAACTTAGGTATAATTTCATAAGTTCTGTTACAAGGTTCTCTGATAAATACTTAATGTGGAGAACTTTTTTTTGAAACACCTGATAAGGTGGTGCTGAGCTTTGAAAAGATATACGTTCAATCGTTTGTATTCTTGTTGGAAAACTTTATAGCTAATATTTTTTAAGGAAAACCGTGCTTAACTTTTCTCCTAAATAATATCGGTATTTGATTTGCAATTGTAGGAGGTTTAACAGGAAAACTTTCACCCAAAATATCTCTCCGCGAGAATTAGTTTGTTTCATTTTGCTTCGGCAATGAAATATGTTACTAAAAGTTTAGAACCATCCATGATGGAGTTCCTTGTTGCATCGTATTCTGAATTGAATTAGTACAAGTTAATGAGATAACTTCAGGGATTATTGTGACATTGAACAATGGGAATCATCAGTAGAAGCAGTCATGTGGGTTTAATGGAATTCTATGACATCTCACCCATTCGCACCAAAAGGAAGAAAACCCCGAGGAGGGGGTTTGCTTGACATGAAATACCGAGGAGTAATCGATATGCTTTTGAATCATTGGTTTATAAAGGGTGGTTAATTTGAGTTGGAGGTGGATGCTTATAGCTATTTTTTAAATGACAATTAATTGTTTTCTTAGTTGGGGTGTTTGACAGGAGTTTATATGCTGGCTATGCTACGGAGGAGAGTGAGAGTGAGGGGGTGTGAGAAAGGAACTTTAGTATGGGAAAGGATCACGTACATGTAGACTGAGGATTCATTGATAAGCTGTTGTTAGTTTGTTTTTGGCTCTCTAATTATTTTATAAGTTAGTACCTTTGGTAAATTGGCTTTAAATTTCAGACTAGCTTAAATGGACGAAGTTGGGTATTTATTAAGGCTAATTGGGTTTGACTTTCAAGGATTGCTATGTGCGTAGAGCCAATCTTTAATTCAGAATTTAAATTATCATCGATCTATTTCTTCTGTTGTGGGAAAAAGTGATTGAACATAGATTGAAGTTGGAGACTTTATTTTAGAGAACCAATTTGGATTTATGCCAAGGAGATCTACAACTGAAGCAATTTATTTACTAAAAGGGTTAATGGAAAGATATAGGAGTAGAGGAAGGAATTTACATATGATTTTTATTGATTTGAAAAAGCTTATGATCGTGTACTAAAAGAAATACTTTAGAAGGCTTTGAAAAAGAAAGGTGTACGGGTTGCTTATATCAAAGTCATACAAGATATGTATCTCGGGTAACTCCTAGTGTAAAAACTCTTGGAGGTAAGATACAGGACTTTCCCATTAAGATTGGCCTACATCAAGGATCTTCTTTGAGTCCTTACTTGTTTAATATTGTTCTGGACGCTCTAACTGAGCTTATTCAAAAAAAAAAAAAAAAACCCTTAAGTGCATGTTTTTTCGCGGATGACACAGTTTCATTGGCTGAATTAAAAGAAGAGATTAACTTTAGATTGGAGTTGTAGAGAAGGACTTTAGAGTTGAAAAGTTTTCGCTTGAGCAAGAACAAAATAATATATGCATTGCAATTTTGAGGGGAGACAAGGCAATGGTGATTTGGAGGTAAAGATAGGAGATCAAATTATTCCTCAAGTATCAAAGTTTAAATTTCTAGGATCCATTGTATATGAGGATGGTGAAATTGATGAAGACGTTTCTCATAGAATCAAGTTGGTTGTTAAAGCGGAGGGAGGCTACTGGAGTTATTTGTGATAAGAAGGTATCTGAGAAGTTTAAGGGAAAATTTTATTAGACTGTTATAAGACCAGCTTTGTTGTACGGTAGTGGTTGTTGGGCAATAAAGGAGGAATAAGAGCATAAAGTTGGGTAGCAGAAATGAGAATGTTGAGATGGATATGTGGTCATACAAGAAAAGATGAGATTCGAAACGAAAATATCAAAGCAAGAGTTAGTGTAGCGCCTATCGAAAAAAAAATGGTTGAACATCACTCGAGGTGGTTTAGGCATGTGCGGAGAAGGCTATTGGAGGCATTGGTGAGGAGAGTAGATCAGACAACATGAAGTCTCATAAAAAGGGGCAGAGGGAGGTCGAGAAGAAGGCTCAATCAGGTCATTGAATGAGACCTTCTGATCAACAACTTATTTAAGGACTTGATTGTTGATAGAGCACCATGGCGTCGTGTGATTTATGTAGTCGACCCTACCTAGTGGAATAAGGCTTGTTGTTATTATTGTATTGATCTATTTCTTCTAAAATCTCTTCTTTTCTCCTCCCCAAACTTTCTCCCAACCATCTACAAACTTTACCTTTTTCCTCCATTGTTACAGTTGGTATCCTTTCATGTAAGCTATCACATAATACCATTGTTTTAGTTGCATCTTGTCATTGAATTTTTTGTTACAAGCAACTTGGCAGTTGAAAATATGTTCTTCCACATGACTATTAACATCTGTGATACTAATCCTCAACTTGCAAATTGACTTGGCAAAATGCTTAGGTAACCCCACGGGCCTCAAAAAAATCGAAAAAGGAAAAAGGAAAATTGATGCGCTGCCCCACTTTTTAACCGTTCATTTGCCTTCAATTTAAAATAATCGAGAAGGGGCTAAACTGACAGTGTTATATTATGTGATATCCTCTCACGAGAGGATCCTTATGCACAGTACTATGGTTTTGTTAGATAATATTGGGCTGTTGAATAATATCTTCAATATTATTTATTTTACATGAGAGAAGGAATGGCATTCAATGAAAGATGAGGTAGAGATGCGAGTGATTTGTTGTGTAAAGTTGTTTGGTGTAAGGATGATAACGAAGCAAAGAAAGGAAATTCTTGTGGTTATCCAGTAACTTCAGATTATTAAAACATCTCCTTTTTCATTTTATTTTGAATTTGTTAGCTATCGCCTTATTGTATAGTGATCTATATTCTATACTACTTATTTGTGATTGTCGTCTGTAGTTGGCATCTCAATAAACATGTTACTGCACTTTTGTAGCATAAATGCATCATGGAATTATAGATTTCTCTATTTTGGTGTGGTTGCTGAGTTTACATTCATAGTTTCCCTAGTGACTGGAGTAGTTATCTTTTCTTTTGTTATCTGTTTGATGGGATATTTTTGCCACTTGATAAAAAGTATGTGATGCAATAAAAATGTTCTCAAGTGTAGAGGGAATCTTTGTTTGACCTTTTTTCTTCATCAAATGAATAATTTTGCTTCAACAAAATTTGATATTTTCATTGTGTGACCGAAGAAAATAAATAAATAAATAAAATAATTTCATTGTGTGATCAAAATACTAAAGATGTTCAACGCACAAGTATGTTTGTGTGCTGTAACATTTTATTCATTTGGGAATAAATCCCCCCCTCCCAAAAAAAGAAAAAAAGGCAAGCGAATGTTAAAATGTGGTGTGATTTCCCTGTCACATATATATATGTATATATTTCATTTATATGCCGAACATTTTTATTATTTTGAGACCAGATTGAGGATTAAGTAAATGATTCGGTTTTGAAGTCTCAGCTTTATCTCCGCAGTTGGCGGATGATATTGAAATTGTTCAAACTGCAAGTGCAGCATATTTTCAATAATTTAAATGTTTATTATTCAAAAATTAGTCTGGTTATTTATATTATTTATGGCAAAAGTACTTGAGTTGTTGAGTGGGTAATAGCATGCAGCTCATGGGGGAAAATTGATTTTGGACCAAACGCGGGAGATTTCACTTCAGTAAACCCTATATTCATTTATGCACTACTAACTAGAAGAATTGCATCACAAATTTGAAGCTGTCATGTGCTAAATGCTTTCTTCATTTTGGTTCATTCTTTCAGGATACTCAATCCATCAATAAAGCTCCTCTTGATGTGAATAAGCTACCAATTGAAACTCAAAATCTGCTAGCTGTCTGCAAGAGGGAGAGCATGGCTGAGTATCCATCACCCGAAAGGGATAATTCTAAGTCTATGGATGATTATCCATCACCACAAACAGACAATCCGAAGCCATTCTCGCTAATATACAAAAGAAGGCGGCATAATTTAAACTCTAGCAATTCAAATGTTCCCGAGGATTCAGCCCGTAATGGCCAGGATCCATGCTCATCGATAATAACAACTGCTGCAACAACACTCCCAGCCACAACCACCACTACAACTACCAGCACTTCCTCAAGAAAACATTTCTTGTCTGCATTGGTGGAGTTTTCCCTACTTGAATCTCTTGAACCTAAGGAAAGTCCTTCGACTCGGGTGCCGGAATTTGACCCCTCTACACTTGACTCCCCTCTGCCCCCCAGCTGCTTGAAATTCATCCAACAGTTGCAGGAGGAGGTTCGTAAACTCTCAGTGGAAAGGGAGACAATGAAGTTTGAGATGATGAGTGCGCAGGCCATGATAAACATTCTGCAATCACGTATTGACTTGCTGACCAAAGAGAACAAGGAGTTGAAGGGAGGCACTGAGAATGCTTAGGAGCTCGTTTTGTACATGTGCAATCTTGCTCTTGCTAGTGTACCAATTTCAGCGCCGCGATGGTGCTTCGTTTTCCGGATCATGTATTATTTTTCAAGAGCTAGTGTTACAGGGGAGGTTGATAATCTCTTGGTAAGAAAGGGACTCTGTAAATAGGCTAGTATTTTGGGGTAATATGTGAGAAATGGATTCAATATAGTTCTACAATCTAATTGCTGATGTGCCAAATGGAAGTGAGCCAATCTGCACCATTTGATATCATTTGATATGTGTATCAGATCCATTTCTGATAAACATTGTAGTGTAGGTTGGCTCTAATTCCGTTTGGCACATCAGCATTTAGACTCCAGAACTACATTAGATTCATTTCTCACATATTGCACCAAAATAGTTCCTTATTTGTAGAGTTCCTTTTTCATTATCAGATTACTAACTTCTAAACCTTCCCTGTTGCAAGTAGGTTCTATTGTAGTTTTGAACTTGGACTAGATCTCTCAAGAGTATTGAACTTGTAATTTAAATCGTGTAATGTCTATGGCTTTTAGTTGCCCATCTATATATTCTATAAACCTTGTAGCTATTCTGTGATTGGTCCACATGGCAGTCTTTAGTGATAGTTTCTTTTGCATCTCATTGGTTGTTGGGTGTTGATGCGTGAGCCGCTATTTTCATTCTTGGTGCATGCATCTGCATTGATAATTTTATCTTTATTTATTTTTTGTCTTTTTGCTTCCCTGTGTTTTGAGAGGGAGGGGTCTTTTTTTGGGTGGTCCTATAAATATAGGGTTGTTAGGGAGTATTTGTGCAGTGTTGCCATTGTTATCACCTTACTGCTCGAGCCCATCTCTTCCATTGTTCCTCTGCCTGGTCCTTCGTCTCTTGCTACCATCATGGTGTTCTTCATATCCAAGACTTGATAGGCCTTTTTCTGTACCACCATCTTTGACCAACTTTTTCAACCGTGTTTTAGAATAATATTTGTCTTTGCTGCTTTTGACATCATTCTTTGTGTAGGTATGATCGCTTTCAGATTACTACCTTTGATTTTGCTTCTTTACTGGTTGTTTCGGTCTTCGTTGGGATCATAAGAGGTTTGTTTCAGTCTCCAATAATTTTTATCAGGCCTCTACCAACAGTCAAGACTCATGAAAGCGGTTTACGGCCTCGTTGGGCATGAAACTTGATGGCTGGACTAGAAAGGTTGAAGAACAACACTATTCATCAATATTTTTGGAATTCATGTTTTCATCCTAAAAATGAAATTGTAATCAGTGTTTTCATTAGAGCTCCTCTCTCTCTCTCTCTCTCTCTCTCTTTCCGGTCTTTGGGAAGCTCTTATATGCAATTAATATTCTCTAATTCAAATTATTGGAGTATTTGCATTTTTGGTTGGAGTTTCTTCTCAGAGTTTTTTTTTTGTTTTACCTTTTCTTTTCATAATAAATTTGTAATTATTGTGATTTTTTATTTTTCAGTGCTGATTCTGAAATTATTTTCAGAGAATAAAAAAGAAAAATTATACCATAACATTGATGATGATTGGAATTCTGAATAGTTTCATGGCTAATTCAACAAAGCAGTAGTTGTAGAAGCAAAGCCAAGATGATAAATTAATGAATAATGAATAATATGCAAGTACTAAAACTAAACGCAAAGGATTAAAAAAATATGTGGTTTGGCCAAATCATTAAAACCTCTTGGAGAAATGAGTTGCTGGAGATGAGGCAGTATTTAAGATTTTTATCATTTCCCTACTTTTTTGAGTTTCAATATTTGAGTTTTATGGAAATGTCCCCCCCCCCCAAAAAAAAACTCTAGTTATTACATTTTACTAATATATATGAATTTAACTTATTAAAACATTTTTGCCATATAGTGGAGACTAAGCCTCTTTTATTAGATGTAACTCCAATTGGTTTCTGTAAAATCTCTTTATTTACATATTAACCATCTCTTTATTTGAATTTTTAATGTAAAATAAATGCATAGATAAAATGATTAAGATTGTTGAGAATTTTTAGATTATCTACATTGAATTTTCTAAATTAAAATAAAGAGATTGTTGATCTTTTCATGTAAAGTATGAATCCAATATAAATGTAAAAAGAAGATAAGTTTAGACTTCAGATAACATTCTTAAATTTAAATTTTAATTCTAAATGAAGAAATTGTTGAGATTTATAATATAAAGAGATTGTTTATATATAAATGTTATAATTTGCTTCCCCCTCTTCTTTTTTTTAGATCAGATTTTTTTTTAACAGATTTTGTTATATCTGCAATTCTTTTAATAAATTTTATTTATTAGTTAGAGATGTTGGACAGTTGAAGAACCACTTTTTAGCCAAGAGACCTTGAAGGGCACATTTAAATTCTAAATTAAGATGTAATTATTAAATTGTAATATTTATACATAATTTTCATTTAAATCTCAACAGTCTTCTCTTCATTTAAAATTAAAAATGCAAATTTAAGAGATTAATTAATGCTCGAGTTGAAAGTTGGATTTTCAAGTGAGAAGACTGAAGGCCTCACAAAGCAATGATTAGAGTAATACACTCACCAATGAGTCTAAGGATGCCAAATGCCTTGGTATGAATAAGTGTAATGTACTGTTGAGTTTTGACAGCACGTCATGTATAAGTCACACCAAGCCACCCAATAGATATAAGAAAACATGATGACATGGATATTATCCAGACCAGTAGAACGCAAAATTCAATGTAATGTAAATAATCTAAAAAATCTTATCAATTTTCTCTGTGCATACTTTTTAAAAAAAAATAGAAATAGATGTTCTCTAATTTTATTGCATATTTGTTAAGGAAAAAAATCTGCCACCACAAATCAAGGCATAAAGTTTGTATGTGAATCGAAAATAATATGATACAAATTATTACTTTGTGTTTTCTAATTTCTTAATTATATAAATATATCACATAATTAGACATAAGTTGTAACAGAATGGTTATTAAATGAAGATGAAATAGCCAATTAGACATCTTGGGTATAGACACACACACATATATAAAAGGTTCGGTGGCACATGCATGGGTTTATGTATAGCCGTATAGGTGAATGTTTTCAAAACTTAAAGGTCTTTTTAGGGGGGAAAAAGCCTGCTTTGAAAATGAAGAGATCTTGAATTACTTGTGGAATAATTTAAAGAACCATATAATTACTTGCCTTTTTTTAATATTTTTAAAAATGAAAAGACCTTGAATTACTTTCTAGAATGATAAAAATAAAAAGGCTTTAAATCACCTTGTGGAATACGATATAACAAAAATTGAAGATATTTTAAATAAATAAAGAATTACGAACAAAATATAAAGCGGAAATGCAAAAGTATTCTAGATGTCAAATCTAAGAAAATAGAAGTTCATCATTCTTCTTAGCAGGACACAGGGCATTAAAAAAAAAAAATACATAAAGGTATGGGATAACAGGGCTAAAATCGATTTTTTTTTAATTATATTCCAGCATATTGAAAGTATAATTTTTTTCTTAAAAAAATAATTGATATATGAGGCTATGCATCTCTTTATAATCTCAACATAATTGCCCCATTTTTTCCCATCTCAAATTTTATTTTAATAATATCATTTATAATATAAGTGTATCAAATTTTTTATAACATATGTATATCAAATTCATACTAATGAATATTTATTAATTAACATTAAATTTATACTAAAAAAATAAATGTTTTGGTTTTTCAAAGTTACACCTCGTATGTTGCATAATAGTTTAACATCTATTTATACATTCAAGCAACTAACTAATATGAAACGAGATTTTACCATCGTGATGCTTTTTATTAGGAGTTTTTTTTTTAAAAAAATAAACTAAAGCGGGATTCAAAATTAGTTCGCTCAGTTTATAAGTTTTTTTTAGCACTACAACAATGGCAAATGAAAGAATCAATTAATGTTCCCCAAACAGAGAGTATATTTGCAAAAGATAATAGGGACTTCAACTGAAATATATCATCTTTCATATTAACAAATATTTCTTTATGTCACAGGATTTTTTTCCTGAAGTTATGCGTTCAGCTTTCTTATTATAATAAAGGAAAATATATTTGCAATATACTTTAATTTATGAGTTTGTATGATTTATTCTGATCAATAAATGATAACAAAATATTTTTTAAAATACATTGTAATAAACAAATATCTTTTTTACAAGCTAAACGCATGAATGAATGTTTTTTGGGGTGAAATTTTTTTGAAAATGCCCCCGGGGGCACTTTTTTTCTTAAAATTGATATGAAACTCAAGTCTTCAGTCTCTGTGTTTGAAGAACTTGTTGTATCTAACTTCTTCTTTTTTTTTTTAATTATTAAAGGGAGTTCTAAATCAATGTTTTATTTCGTAAATTCATAAAATAATATTTTTCATTCCAATACCATTTTTTATACAATATGGACATTAAAGTATTTCAGTATTAACATGACAATGCCCATCTTATTGTTATTCTCCATTGACAAGTCTACCCATCCACAGGTTATAGTGTTCAGATAACGTTTAAATTATAAAACTAATTTTTTTAATTCCTAATAATTTAATTAATAATTCTTAATTGCTGAAATGTAATATGAAAATATCTATTTTATATTGATATATAATATAAAATAAAGCCACAGAATCTCGATTCTCATATATTTTTTATGATAAATTAGTTAATATAGAAAATCCACACTAAAAGTTATATAAGAAGGTCCCGATTTTTGAACTGATTTTATTTCCCTGCCGGCAACTAACAACCGGAGCTTCAATGACCAGTTGTCGGATGACTACTCTTTCTTATGTATTAACTATTCTTTTTTAGCTATTGACTACATTTATTTTTAAATTCCGTGACATGTTACTGAAACTCCGGTGATCGGTCACCTGAGTTCCTGTAACTACTCTTTCTTATGTATTGACTACTTTTTTTAACTATTGACTACATTTACTTTTAAACTCTGATGACTACTCTTGTTAAGTGACTGACTACTCTAGTAATGCGATTTATTACTCTTGTGTAGTCAATAGCTATGTAAACATAGTCACTGGAGCTTTGAAAACAAAAGTAGTCAATAGTTAAAATAGAATAGTCAATAGCTAAAATAGAGTAGTAAATAGTTATATAGAAGTAGTTGCTGACAGTAAGGACAATATTGTTATGTTACAAGATTTGAAAATTCCAAAATGGTACTTAGGGCCTGAATTGAGATTTTGAAATTCACCTATCCTAATTTGTCATTTAGTAATTTTGAGGATATTTTGCTGTCCTCTATTATTTTAAAGCGAAACTTGCAATAAAATAGTTTGCAATAAATATTTTGGTCTATTTTTTTTTAAATAACCTCCGTCCTATATTTTACTATAAGTGTAGATAAATCAGTGATAACTCTCATAATAAAAAGAATTACCACCTCTGGTCCTAATTATAAGAGCCAGTTGACTAATTTGAGGAAATTAAGAAAGTAAGTTGAGTTAGTTATTTGTCCTAAATATGTGTTATCTTTCTTGAAATATCTTTGCTAATCAAGTGTATTGACTATAACCCTTATTATTAGAAGGGCTACTTTGGAAAGAAATGTATAAATATAAGAGACAAAGTGGATTGGGATCTTATATTTAGGACCAAAATAAAAGTCAACCAGGATCTTATATTAAAGACCGGAGGTAGTATATTTTAAAAATACATACTAACAAATGAAGTTTTTGGATAGAGGAAAAAATGAAACTTTATTTATTTTTTTGTTACACATAGCTATCCTACTATTAGAGGCAATCCTATTCAAGACATTATCAGACACTAAATGTTGACACTTCTTCCTGCGAGATTCAAATCTTAGTTCGTCATACTATGAAGATTAGCTTCTTCTGCTAGACTTAACCCCGTTAGTAAATAAAATTTTCTTTAGTTAAAATGGAACCACCAATTTATGAAGTGACAACTAAAATTTTACATCCAAACATATGCACCTTCTATAATTCTCATTGTTGTTATCCACCAAGGGGTCATCTCATGCAACGCACATGCTACGGTGTCTAGTTGCTGTGAAGATGGTGTTATGGACTTCGACCTTTAGGAATGAATAGGAACCCAATAAATCTGCGAGGAACGAGAAATTCTTCAGTAGATGTAGTTTATAAGTGAAGCCAAATTATATTCATGGACAACTTTGTACATGTATTTGTTTAAATATGTTTCAAGGTCGAACCCACATCTACAAACTTATAGCAAAATGTGCTACTCATAGTTTGTGACTTTATTCTTCAAATTCTGTCATAGACCGGTGACTTAAATATTAGATGGCATGTAACTCGTCTTACAGAGAGGTGCATGGGAATTTTATTGTCAGATGGAAGGATTGCAAGTTATATTATACTACTTTTGTCCTAATTATAAGAGCTAGTTGACTAATTCGAGAAGATTAAAGAAATAAGTTAAGTTAGTTATTTGTAATAAATAGATATCGTCTTTTCTAAAATATCCTTGCTAATCAAGTGTATTGGCTATAACTACTATTATTAGAAGGACTACTTTGGAAGAAAATGCATAAATATGAGAAACAAAGTGAATTAGAGTCTTATATTTAGGATTAAAAAAAGGTTAAACGGAATCTTATATTAAGAACCGGAAGAAGTATCCTGTTAGAATGTTATTGGTGAATGTTTATATAAATGTTCTAACTTGTGACGCTCATCTTGATTTTAATAAACTTAATATTCCTCTCAATTTTAATTCCTCCTATAAGACAACACAATATCAGAAGAAGTAAGAATGAAAAGGGGATAGAGGGTCACCTTGTCCAAATTTTGGTACCAAAGAACAAAAACACTGCTTTTCAGTATTCAGTGAACTTTGGTGAGAAATATTACGTACAGATTGGATAATCATTTAAATCCAAGTTTTAAAAAATTTATTTGGGCTTCTAATCTAATGTATTAAGCACTTTTCTTAAATTCTTTTTAAACGTGAGCTTCTAGGTTTGACCATCTATAAATATAATAGTACGTGAGTTCGTTCAGGACCTCATATAAGCATGATCGGTGGTATTACTATTTGAACAATCAGCTATTAACAAATTCAATTTTCTTTAACTTTTAAAAAGTTGTTGCTTTTCTAGTTGAAAAATCTGCTTAGACTTTGGCAACAATTCAATAATGTTTTATTCAAATGCATTATTATAAATTACACAAGGTGAGATAACCATCCTTTGCTTAATGCAGTGGAATTGGAGAAGTCAACCAAGACCAAGGAATGATGTGAGTTTAGATGTTTGCGTTAAGAACAAATACACTTTACACAATGAAGAATCTTAGTTGACGTAATGATGTGAGGTTAACATATTATCATGTAAAATCTAAAAAAATAAGTTTATATGTTTAACAATTAAAGTATACATTTTGTTTCTTTAAATTTATATCGAATTTTAGTTTAGTTCTTTAAATTGTAAAGTGTGTTTTTAATCCCTTTAATCTTAACACAGTCTCATTTAATGAAAAATGTTGATTAACAAATTTAAATGGAGATCCGGCAAATAAATGTTGGCAAAACATGTTAAAATTTTATAATATCAAAGGATTACATTAGGGAATTAAGATTTAGAGTATATTTTGCTAGCATTTAATTATAGTAACTATTTAAATTTACTTTGAGTCAATATTTTCTTTTAAATGAAACTAATGATGTTAAGGTTAAAGCCTTAAAGGATTAAAAGTATACTTTATAAATTTAATGGATTAAATTGAAACTTGATGTAAATCTATACTGTAGCCTATACCTAAATTATAATTTGTGAATAGCATAGTTTGTTATAAATTTATTATTAGTAAAAAATATTAATATTAACATTAATATAATAAATCAAATTTATAACAATTTATATTAGTCATAACTTATAAATAAATATTTATTTTTAAATTTCACATAAATTTAAAAACTAACGGGTAGAATATAAATTTTTTGTCAAAAAATGGTCTTTAGACCCACTATAGTTGAGTTTGGTGAAAGGAATTTCATTCTTTTAAAGTAAAGTTAAATGTATAAAATTTCTGAATGAAAATTGAAATATCTTATTTTGTTTCACATGATAATGTGTCATATTTAAAATAGAACACATACTTATATTTGATTGAAAAACTTAACATACTCTTTTGATTCTTAATATAAAATTTAATTATTGAGTTGATCTAAGTTTTAAATGTAACGTATATTTATCAATTTTTTTAAATTATACCTAGTGACATTCTTTCAATCATAATTATTTAGAAGAGGGAGAGATGATACTAAGAAAGATAATTATGGTACTTTACGAAAAACATGTTATATTTTTTATAATTAACCAACTTACCTAATTGTCTTAATATAATCAAATTAGTTAAACAGGTCTTATATTAAGCTAATACTACCTACGGTGCTTAATATAAAAGCTTGTTTAACTTTTATTTTGATCTTAAATATAATATTCTAATATACTTTGTCTTTTATATTTATTTATTTTTTTTAAAAATAGTCTTTATAAGAATGACAATTCTATTAGTAAAGATATTTAAAAAATATAACATGTATTTATTACAAATAATTAATTTAACTAATTTTTTTAATTTACTTAAAATAAACTAACTCTTAAGCGGGTCCCCATTCGGTGCTCATAAGGTGATGACCTGATGAGCAATCTAGATCTAGACGGTCCAGATTTAATATTATTAAATAATTATTTTAAAATAAAAAATTATATTTTTAAAAAATAATAGTTAAGAGATTATCTTTATATTTTATCCTATACTTATTAAAATAATTATTTTTAAAAAATAAAAATAAAAATAAATCTAGACCGTTCAAATCTCATGAATATTAGGTGCTCATATGACGAACGGCCAATGTAAATCCAACTCTTAATAGGATAAGACGCACAGTAATAAACAACTTGCTGAACACGAAATTTCTCTAGAAAAACTCCTGAGAGAGGGGTACTTTCTTAACTGGGTCCATATGCTGTCATGTAACTAATCATGTAATGCCATGTGTCTGCCATGAGACCATCCCGCGTATCAAGGGCGCGCAGAGCAGGTGAGAAATATATATACCCCGGTCTGTGACTATATCCAAAACCCACCCGCGATGCTAGAACCTTCTACCGTCCTTTAAATGCTCTCTGCGGCTACGGACTCCGACGAGCTTCATCGCTGAAATGGCTTGCCTGCCTTCTTCTTGCATTTCCTCTCAACTCTCTGACTGCAATTGAAACACCAAAGAAACCTAATTCCCAATTGCCCTCTTTTAATACTTTGTTCTATTTCATACCCGAATTTTAATTTCAGTTTCAGCGATTCACCTCGATTGGATCCACGAATGGGTCGTGATTCTGCGACTTCTCTCGCCCCCGGATTCCGATTTCACCCCACCGACGAAGAAATCGTTCGCTACTACCTCAGGCGCAAGGTGTGTGGCAAATCCGTCCGGTTCAACCCTATTGCCGTCATCGACATCTATAAATCCGAACCCTGGGACCTCCCCTGTTAGCTCTTTTGCTCTTCTCTGTCTTTCTTTTGTATAGGATGATTTTCTCTATGTATGTAGTATTAAATTGAATTTAATTTCTTCATTGTCTTGTTGTTTGTTGTGGCGAGTGACTGCGTCGCTCTTGCTGATTGAGAAGTTTTCTTTTGTTGGGGGCCCTGCGGTGTCTTAGGTCAGTCGAAGCTGAAAAGTAGGGACTTGGAATGGTACTTCTTCAGTGGGCTGGACAAGAAGTACGGGAATGGGTCGAAGACTAATCGGGCTACGGAGAAAGGGTACTGGAAGACGACGGGGAAGGATCGTCCTGTCCGACACAGCTCGCGAATTGTCGGAATGAAGAAGACCCTGGTTTATCACAGTGGTCGAGCGCCGCACGGTACTCGTACCAATTGGGTTATGCATGAGTACAGAATGGCCGATGAAGAATTGGGGAATGCAGGAATAGCTCAGGTGCTTTGACTATTTTGCTACATGTTTTGGTATCTATATTGCTACATGTTTTGTATATTGGATAACAATATCTTTTCATTGATCTTTTTGATCGGTCATTTGTATTGAAAATACTACCTGTTCATTTTCTTTTTTCCGGGGAGAAGGATGCTTTTGTGCTCTGTAGGGTTTTCCAGAAGAGCGGTACCGGGCCAAAGAATGGAGAGCAGTACGGTGCCCCCTTTATAGAGGAGGAATGGGATGAGGATGAGGTGGCTCCGGTGTCAGGGGAAGGGGCTGTTACTGATGAAGTTTTAATGGGTGATGATGTTGATGCTTTCGTTGAAACAAACGACCTTGAGCAGGTTTGCGTTCCATTCCAACTACTTAGCAATGTTATTTCAGATTTTTTATTTTTTTTCAGTCTATTGAGAGCTCGTTATTTGGAGCAGTTTGCTGGCGGGGAATTATGAACTTTAATAATTAATAATTAATAGTAAATATGGTCAGTCCATATTGTGCGTTCTCACCTAAATTCTTCCGCGTTCCTTCTGATTAGTTTATATTGGTATTTTTGAAAGCTAAGCTTGTCTTTGATCATTAAGAGAAGACCAGGAATATATACTCATGTTACTACGTGTGGCTTTTTGTACTTATCTCCGTAGTGTAGTCATGGTGTCGAATGTTCGGTTCGCCCGGTACATGCACTGATATTTTTAGTTTTGTCTTTGATGAAGAATGACGGACAAATATCTATATATTTATATTCTGGAATTATGCCAATGTTGTCTTTCTTCTATTCAATATAATGTAGGCTAACTTCTGTGGGTTGAATGCTGCATAAATTTGTGTATTATTATTTTCTGGATTTGTAATATCGTCTGTTTCTCTTCTGATATTGTTTAGTGCACGTCTTTGCTCCTTTTCCGTGGCTATTTATAACTGTTACTAGTGTCCAGCATCGAAAAATAGTCTAATCTTGAGAATTTCTGATTACTTCTAGAACCTCGATACGGACATAGCATCTGCTAGTGCTGCTGTTCCCGTCAACATGTGTTATGGGGAGAGTAGTAGCTACCCTGTACCTGAGTATTCCCAGGAAGCCACTGAAGACCAGAAGCCCTTTGTAAGCAGGGGTGAAACTTGTGAGCCTCAAGAGGGTCAGTTCCTGAATATACCTGAGCAGCATGCTGTGGACGGTAAAACATCGAAGGATGAATATAAAGCGGAAGCTTGGCATGATGGAAGTCCTCTTAACTTTAATCATTCACTTGATGATCTATACTTGGATGCTTTTGATTTTCCTCAGATCGGTGATGGTTCATTCCTGGAAACCAATGATCTTTTGAATCCCATTGAGGCGGATCTTGATACCAAGGACATGCTGGATGAGTATCTTAACTACTTGGACGCTGATGATGATATTTCCAAGTTTATATCTTTTGAGTCTCCTCAGATTAATGTAGAATCAGTTCCTGACCAAGGACTGCCTTTCATTCAGGTTAGGGCTTACCCTAGATCTAGGTATTCAATGTTAGATACCTTTTAGTGATTATTACAATAGTTGTATAACTAAATTGTCTCATTGATAGAATGTGGATGAGGAACCGAACATGGCATGCAAGCAGAAGTTTGATGAAGCACCTTGTAGTGATGGAGCTTCCTCTTCTAAGCAGAATCCTGAATTGTCAAAATCAGTACCAGGTGAGCCATCTTTTGCCTCCCCGTTATTTGCTTTGATTTTTGTGCGACAGTTGAAAAAAACACTTAAGCTGTCGGCCTATCTCTTCTACTTGTTTCTTTGCCTTTTATTTTTCGGCAAACGTCAGACTCGGACCGTTCATCCATCTTTTTGTTCGCTAGGTGATATGAATCCATTGACAAAAAGGGCCAGTCGCTTGTTGGACAGCATCCCTGCGCCTCCTGCCTTTGCTTCAGAGCTTCCACCCAAAGACATTGCTCTTCGACTTCATTCTGCTGCTCAATCTTCCAATCATGTAACTGCAGGTATGATTAGAGTAACTAACATTACTCTTAGAGGTAACGGGATGGACTGGACGCTTGGCAAGAATGGAGGGTTCAACTTCGTGATCTCTTCTGATTTTTCTCAACCTAGTTATAATTCTGATGCGCTGGTCCCCGTTTCTGGCTTTCTATCTGGCAAGAGTGCCTGTTTGGTGTCACATTGCTGGTTTTTCTTGATGCTGTTTTCGGTTCTTATTCTTTCACTGAGTTGCAAGATTGGGAGTTGCATGTATGCTGCCGGTAAATGACACACGGAAGGCTGTGTATACGATGCAATAAGCAATAAGCTGCACTCAGCTGATTGTTCTTTGGTATCAGTGATACATTTATCGAGTGACTAGGATCTTAAGACGCTGTAGAATTCTCTAGTTAAATTTTGTCAGACTGACTGCTAGCTGATGTGTTGTTTTGTATATCTTCATTGTAATTTATACATAATTGACATTCATATTTTGGTTTCAGGATGTCAAAAGCTATACTAGTATTTGGTTTATATAGTACATAATATACATTAATTTTATAGGTTATTTCCGCCTCAATATCTCTGCAGCCTCGGTTATATTCTCAGCTTTGCTGTTAATTTTTATTGGTAAATTGATTCATTACTTGTGGTCATCAATAACTATATTGATAGACTGGCAACCGGTATTCCAATATTTTGGCTCGGTTGGAGAGGGAACTGAACGGACACGGGCACCTTTTTGTTTTGGGACTGTATTTTCTGTGTATCTGCATGCCTCGGATGTGTTTCTGCTTCTGTGTGTGAGCGTGGGTGATTCAGGGATTCCTAGAAGTTTCATGTCGGATGTCTTCTCGTTTCTGTGTGTAAGTTTTTGGTGATTTCTCATTCCTTGAACTTCAAGGTTGAGTATTTTTATTGTTGCACGGGCATCTCAAAACTCCATGTAATTAGATCTGAATTTTGTTCCTTTCCAATTTAATGCTGTGTAAGTTTTTGGTGATTTCTCATTCCTTGAACTTCAAGGTTGAGTATTTTTATTGTTGCACGGGCATCTCAAAACTCCATGTAATTAGATCTGAATTTTGTTCCTTTCCAATTTAATGCTGGGATACTTGTTGATTTAGATAAGTTGATTTATTGCTGACTCATTCGAAAGGTGCATGGAACCTGATACGATTTTTAAAGAAATTATCAACTATAAATGTATAAAATTATATACTTTTAATTATGAACATATTAACTTATATATGAACATTGATGATTACATTTATTGAAAAGGTTATTCCAGAGTTGTCATTAGATGCATATATCTAGAATGGATATGCATCCCGTTTTAGATTGTGTAATTTATAATAATTTATAATTGATATGTCTGTGTACTGTAAAAGCTATTGTAATATCTAGACGAGGCGCAGATCATTAGATGTAGAATGGATTGTGTACGTTTTTAGATTGTTTAACATCAATTGGAGTCGGGTGCTCGCTTGAGGAAGATTAAGTTGGCCTTTGCGAATGGCTCAGGTTGTCGATAATTCTGTGAATTATCAGCGTACAAGGGGCCAAGTTATTGGGATACAACGAACAAGCACTGGTCTCGGGCGGCAAATTTTATCTCAACTAAATTTAATTGCCATACTACAACATATGGATGACAAATTATGAGTACAATGTGGCTGGAAAAGCCAAACAATGATTTGCATCTACTGCCATGTGAAGCGGGCAAAATTTACGCTCGATTTATTGTACAGTAATCATTATCCGCCACTTGGTGAACTTACCCTCGATATTTGAAACGTACCTCCTTAAAAAAGAAAGAAAGGAAAAAAATTTGTAAACAAAGCCGATCATAAACTGTCATTAGTGAATCTCACTCAAGTGTATATGAAGCGCTTGTGTGACTGGCATTTATGATTGGCCTTGTATACAAATTTTTCTTGTTCACTTACTGGACTATTTACCTAGAAATTAGTGTAGAAGTGCGCTCTAACTGTAAGGTGCTAATTGGTTTTGCTACTTTTCTCCAGGGAGCGTTGTGTCACCAGGCAGCTCACACACAGAACTCCCCTGAATCAGAATCAAAGCATGTTTCAAATGACGAGTCTCAGCACAGCAATTTGGTTAAACACATTAGATACATGTATATATAAGAAGGTTACCTGGCCTATTAGGTGAGCCACACATCTCTTCTCTGCCAGCAACTCTGCTTCTGTCTGCAAAACAAGAGGATACAATCACCTGTTTTGGGGAGACGTAAATAAAGGCACTGCTTCTCAGGAGGTTGAAGGTAACATAATATTATCATTCTATCAAGGAGTCTCAAGTTTTGGTATCTTGCATTCTCAAGAATCTTGAATATCCACCAACTTTAAGTCCTGACTTCGATGTAATAACAATGATGCAACAGATGTTTTATAGTCTGACAGAGCATATATATATATATATATAGAGAGAGAGAGAGAGAGACATGAGATTTTCATATTCTTTGAGAGATGTGACATAGCAGTAGAATGGGGCCAATTGTACATGTACAAGAATTGTATGTAATATATCTCTTCCTGTAGTATGGCTGTTCAAAGAAGATATAAGCCCCCCCCCCAACCCCCCAAAAAAAAAAAAATCTCACTTCAGAATAAAGAAATTTAGTCAATTTACTTATATCTATTAAGTTTTTCAATTACCCTTGTTATTTTATTATTGTTAATCGTTAAAATACTTTGACTGTAAATTCATCTATGAAATTGACTTAGTAAATACAAGCAACTTGATGTAAGTTTTGTCTTGATGAAAAATAAAATGTGATGCTTACTTTGGTTATTCGCTGTCGGAGGTAGTCATCAATTATAACATCCTTGACAAGTTCATAATCACCGTTTCCCTAAAAGGATAACAAACAGCGTCTTAGGAGCAAGCACAAGCTATTTAAAGAATTGAAGAAGAATGAAGAACATGTCAGGCACAGACTTACTTTAGATCGACATGGCATGCTGAAAACAATATCTTCTGCGATACCATAAGTATTCCCATTTGTATACACCTGATTTTTCAGTTGCGAACTGTGTGATCAAAACCAGAAGAAGGAAGAGATAGAGAAAAAGAGAACAACGTGGAAAACAAAAAGAGAGAACAAATTGCGCTCATAGGTTACTGCACTTGTGGTTTGATACTCTACTAAGTTATCAGATATCAAATAATTGTATGAAAAAATTTACAAGAAATCACTATTAGGTTTCAAGAAAATAACATGATCATCAAAAAATCCCAATAACAAGTATAAGCATGACATGTCGTCATTTCTTGCATCAGAACTTATTATTGCATACTACTCACTTTTTGTGGGACATTTTGGTGATTACATTCCTTTCTTATATAGGACCTCCTAATGATTCTCCTAAAATTTACACACACGCAATTTCATTTAATTAACTGATACTTACAGCAGAGGAAAACCAATCACCCTCAGGAGTAGGAGTGGTTAAAGAGCGAATGGCATCAACAATTGATACAGCAGTTGATGCAGCTGATGATCTCCCACACTTTTGAATAAGAGCACCACCTCTCTGCCAACCATAAATTTTCCTTCCAATGATGTCCAAACTAGTTTATATATATATTCCACATATTCACAGATGGTTGATTGTACTTTTACCTTTTGAACCTTTTGAGTGAAGTCTTCCTCTAACCATTTGCGATCCCTGATCACATCTTTAACAGGCAAACCATCAATTCTGGCATTTAAAAAGTCAGGGACCTGTTGAAAATTTAGCACCATATCAAGGAAGAGAATTTAGAAAACTCTGTTCAAGCAGAATTGTTTAGGTAAATAATGATCGTGTAATAATGACCTGAGTAGTTGAGTGATTCCCCCATATGGTCATATTTGACACTTTATCATAAAAGACACCTGCCTTGAGAGCTAGCTGTGCATATAATCAAAACCAATGCAGAGAGATTCTTAGCTCCTTGATCTTATCTTGTAAAAGATAAGCAGATCAAGCTAAGCACGGACAAAGTTGTCGATGAAACATACTTCAGAAGTGAAGTCTGTGAAGTCTGTGAACTCTGTACCTGACATTTGGCCCTGTTCTCATCTAAGCGAGTTAAAGCATGAAAGTTCTTTGCAGGAATGTTTGGAGCATTCTTCAAGCATATCAAAGTACTGAAAATTAGTACACACGCTTATTAACAGCCTGCGATGACTAGTTTATGCAGAAAACAATCGAGGAAAGTTATCGAGTTTCTCTTACTTTGTATTGCAAGGATTTCCCACAACTATAACTTTCACATTTCGGGATGCCACAGCATTTAGTGCTTTTCCCTATGGAATGTTTAGCAGAGAGATTAGTAAGTGGACTTAGTGCAGAGAAAATAGAGAGATCAAAGTAACTGTAACTGATATACCTGCTCAGCAAAGATTTTGCCATTTATGTCTAATAAATCAGCCCTCTCCATGCCAGGACCGCGAGGCTTAGCGCCTATTAACAGAGCCCATTCTACATCTTGAAACACCTCATAGGGGTCAATCCCAATACTAACCTCTCTTAGTAAAGGAAACAAGGAATCCTCCAGTTCCATTGCAACTCCTATATGTTGAAACAGAGCAACAATGTTAAGAGGCACTGATGATATATGTATGTATGTATGTATGTATATATATTCAGAATAATACTCTTCCGGTGTCCTTGATGTGAGAGTTATTTAGTTAAATTGGGAAGATTAAGGAAGTTGAATAAATTAATTCTAACAAATGTGACATGATCTCTCTAGAATATCCCAATATAACAGTTGATTATATATCAATTTTATGAATGAAACTAACTCCCTAACCAGTTCATACGTTTAGGACCTAATTAATAGTTTATTATCGTGGTAATCTTCTGAAGTTGGTTCAAAATGGAAGAGAGCCTGTAAATGAATGGATCTTACCTTCAAGTGCTTGGAATGATCTTTCAGATCCCAGTAATTTCAGAGCTATAGGTTGATCTGGACCAAAAACCTCACCAGATGCAAGCTGACAAAAGAAATCGAGTCATTTCAATGGTGGGTTGCTAGAGAAGAATATTTAATAATGTTCTTCCTTAAAAGATACAAGGTGGTAAATTTGGATATTCAAAAGATTTGGATTGACCTTGAAAAGGAGGTGATTAGAGATCATTCCGGCTGCACCAGAGACTGCAATGTTGATTAGTTTCTTCCATGTTCTTGTTTCTTCTTCCTGCCAACATACAAACATCAGATTAACAAATTTAATCAGCAATTATAATTATTAATATCATTACAAAATCGACCAAATCACACTGTGCATAAGTCATCAAAATTGGAAAGAATGCTGATTTCTAAGATATGTATTAACACCTGGACAATTATGCACCCTGTTTTTCGAGGGATAAATTAGTAGGACACAAGTAGCCAAAAGGAACAGAGAAACAGAGAAGGGACATGTGTAGAAGTTCAAGTTCGTATCATTTGAAAGAAATATATATATCTTATTTATTTCTTGTTTTGAAAACAGGTCTGTAAAAAATTTTTAAAAAAAATTCCTGGTAAAGTAACCAGAAAAGATCTGTGGAATTCACTTATAACAGCATTAATGAACATTCCAACTAACTTCTCTATGTAGAAACATCATGAGTGCATATTTACAACATCCTGATGCAAGTTTAAACATTTGGTTTAACTTCATGAAAAACCAGTAAGCATCTTGTAGCCCAAATGACATTAAGCACCACGATTTAGAAGGTAATATAGATCTAAAGACGAAGTTGGTGGGATAAGACAAAAGCGAGGAAGCACGTAGAGGAATGAAAAGGGACATTACAGCCTCGAGATCATAGGTCAAGCAGAAAACTCCATAGCAGTTATCTTCATCATTCTTACTCTTCACCTCTTCACCCCTTTCCACAATCGGCCCCTGCACTTTACTGATCACAGTAGAATATTAAAAAAAAACAGAGCATATATGGGGACGTAGCAATTTAAAAACAGAGCATATATACCTGGTAGCAATGGAGCAAGAAATGGAGGGATATGAGGTAGGAGAGCGGCGTGGAAGAGGAGGAGGATGGCGAATGTGAGGGGGAAACCAAGGACGTCGTGAAAGGGAAGAGGATGAGGGAACAAGGGACTTAGTGTAAGAAGCCATGGCGTACGTTGAAGGAGTTAGCAGACACAGAGAAATATATATGTGTGACAGAGAGAAGTCAATTCCTTTGAGGAAGAAGAAGAAGGTGGGATGAATCGAAACACTTGCGTGTGAGAGGGTATAAGGCTAAGGAATTGACACTTGTAAGTCAAACAACTCGAACATCATCTCCTTACCACCCTCGTCCAACTTCACATTCACATGATGTCGTATTTGTAACATTGAGAATGTAATGTCACTTCAGTTACATCATTCAATTTTTCACTTGCATTCATTTATTATTCATAAAAATAATTGACTAATTAAAATAGAGAATAATTAAGAAAGCTAAGTGAATTGTTTTAAAATATTTATATCCATCATTTTTTTTACTTATAAATTGATATAAAATTTAGAGAGTGTTTGGATAGAGTCAAAATCATGATTTTAAAAGTGTTTTTACGGTATATGAAACAAATATATAGAGGAGTTTATCTCGATTGGTGAAAAAGTACTTTTTAAAGAAGCCAAACACCTTACACCTCCTTAATAATATACATACGTATTTCAGAAAGATCATGTAATGTATACCATAATTATGTAATTTATTTAATTTTTTTAATCTCTTTAAACTAGTGAACTGAGTCTTGTATTAATGGCAGAAAATAGTATAAAGTATACAGTAATAATGATGGGGTTAGAACATTATTAAATTTTAAAACAAAATTAATTAATGAAACTGACGGTTATTTCTCAAGTTCAGTGAACCATATTGAAAGTGTATTGTAAATAATTTATATCCAACAATAAATAATTAATTTGTTTATTTGATGGTTGGTATTTGCGGGAATGACTGAACCACATTTCTGTTGTTTTCCATTTCCATTTTGGTGGCTAATGCCTAATGCTGTGTGTGAACATATTCCCACGTCGCGAATTTGTTCTTCTCACCGTTAAGCCACTCGTTTTCTATTCTTTTTTTTTTTTTTTGGGCATACAAAGGCCACCAAGTTATTATTCTTCTTTTGGATTCCTTCTTTCTCAGTTTTGAAAAATATCTGTGCGCTTACCAAATTGTGATGCTTACTTGTTATTTATTCTTTTCACCGCTAAGCCCCTTGTTCTTTACTTTCCTACATTGAACCAGATAAATTAAAAAAAAAGGAAAAATTTCATTTAATTCTCCCATAGACAATTAATATAAGTTAATCTCTGAAAAAATTCTGAAATTTCATTGCAGCTTAAAAGACCAAAATTTTATGGATAAAAAGATAAAAGTACCTTTAATTTTTTTAAAAAAAATCCTTGAATTTGAGTTGTTAATTATGTAAATTTTATGAGTGAATGAACAATTTAAATTCGGCATTTACAACCCATATTCGACAATTTATAAGAAACATAATGAGATTTTTTTAAAAAAAATCCTTGAATTTGAGTTGTTAATTATGCAATTGTTTTGATGTGAATTCACAACTAAAATTTGACAATTCATAACCAGAATTTGATGATTTGCAACCAAAATTTAACAATTCACGAAAAATATAAAAAAATTTATAACACTCAATTGTTTTGGTGTGGACAACTTCAATTTAGTCATTCACAGTCAAATTTCTGCTATTTGCAAGAAATATAAAAAAATTTACAACACCAAAATAAAGAAGGGTATTATTGCCTAACATTGGGGTATTATGCGTTAAAATTTCAGATTTTTTTAAAAGTTGACTGGTATTAATGAGGTAGTGGGGGTTAATTGAAATTCTTCCAAACTCACCCAATTATTACCTTTTTCAAATCAGAATCTTCGGAAAATAGTAAAAAGAATGATAATTTTGTGAAAAGGTTGACCTGCTGTTTCTTAAAAAATGAGAAAGAAAATACCTGAAAGTGGAAAGCAAGGCTGAGTTTCACCTTAGCCAATGTCATATATGGTTTCCATGGCGTCAAATGGAATTTCCTTTTATTTTCTTTTTATACTGTTTTAAGATAAAGTTTTTAAAAAAAAATCCAGAGAGTATAAAAATATACTCCCTCCAGTACTATTTATAAGTTTTAAATTTTAAAAAAAAAGTGTATTCCATTTTATAAGCTTCAATTTGAATTTTTCTTAACGTTTAATGCATTTTTTTAATATTGCTTTTAATTATTTCTCTCTTATCACATTTCTTCACATATTCTCTTTTATTATTTTTCTCATTTATTAAAAAGGTACATTTAAAAACAAAAATATATTTTTAAACTATTTATTATTTTTAACTAATTATTTGTTATTTGTAAATTAGTTATTTGAAAATTATAATAAGGACCAGAAGGAGTAAATTATTACTAATTTTTTCCCTTTTACACTGTGTTCATTGACTCTGTCATAAATGCTTAAATGAAACTAGAGTAATTTTATTATCTACAATAATTTTAACTGCCTTAACATCATGCCAATATTTCTCCATGCTTGTGACTTCCTAATTTAGAAAAATGTTCAGATTATAAATATGGCCAAAAAGGGTGCTTACAGTTTGAAGAAGCTTCTTAGTAACCAATATGGCAGGCAGACAGAATTAAATGCAGAGCAGACCATTTCTGCAGTTGATCTCTCTGTATTGTCCCATTCTCTTAAAGTCTGAATAATTCCTTTTTCTTCTTTCCAAATCTGTGCCTATTTAAATAAAGGTATTTTTAATGATATTTTAAAAACATACAGAATTATAAAACCACTCCTATGATTTTATTTATAAGATAGAAATAAGATATTTTATTTGATCTTATTTATACATCAAATTATTAAAATTTTAATATAAATACTTGTACCCTTCATTTATTATAGTAGCACATCAAATTGTCATTTTCTTGTAAAATATAGTACTCCTCCGGTCCTTATTATAAGACCCAATTTGACTTTTTATTTGGTCCTAATTATAAGACCCAATCCATTTTGTCTCTTATATTTATACATTTTTTTCCAAGATAATCCTTCTAATAATGATAGTTTTAGCCAATATACTTAATTAGCAAGGATATTTTAGGAATGACAACACTTATTTATTATAAATAACCAATTTAACTTACTTCCTTAATTTCCTCAAATAAGTCAATTGGGTCTTATAATTAGGACCGGAGGAGTATATAGTATTAAATATTGATAAAATTAAACCAAGAGTTAATAATATTTAAAGTTTTTCTTAATTCGAATGAAATATATTGACTGTAACTTGTAGATATAAATAAAACCAGAAATATGTATTATTAAAAAGGAACATAAACCAAGAAAATTGTGTGTTATATTTAGATGCCGAAGGAGTTATTCCTTAATAAGCATGAATTTATTACCTTTGCTCTATGTTTATGGCCGTGGGGACTAGGGAGTATATTTCATTTTTATTTTTTAAAATTTTAAAATCCACCCAATTCAAATTTCATGTATTTTTTTTTTTTTTAGGTTTTTGGTACAATTTTTCATGTAATTTTGGTGCTAAATAATCAGTCCAATCTCATTTTTAGCTATCACATGTTGATCTAGCCCAACTTCCCCTCTATCGTGGCCCAAAACTATTTTCCATTTGGCGGGTAATCTGCAGCCATAATTTTAAGCAAGAAAAAACATTAGGAACAATTATAATACTCCTCCGATCCTTAATATAAGACCCAATTACTGAGTTGGTTTTGATCCTAAATATAAGACCCATTTCTCATATTTATCAATTTTCTCTAAATTACCCCTATGGATACTCCATCAACCATAATCAAGTAGAAGATAGAGAGGGGTATTAAGAAAGATGATTATGGTATTTTAGGAAAAACATGTCACAATTTTTATAATTAACTAACTTACCTAACTTCCTTAATCTAATCAAATTAGTTAAATGGATCCTATATTAAGGACCGGAGGAGTATAATTTTCTTTCTCTCTTTTTGTCTTTTTTTCATTAAGATTTTTTGTCCCATCGCTGCCAATTATGTTTGGATCAGGTCCCACACTCAAAATGAATAAAATTAATTTAATATTTTAACTGTAAGGAATGATTTCTTGAGTCTAACTTAAAACTAAAAATGAAGATATCAAAAATAAAAAGATATTAAATTTAAATTATTCCTATTGAAATTTGAAGTACATACTTTTTTTTTTGTTCAACTAATTTTTTTAAATTTTTCTTGTAAAGGATTAACCTTTGACGACATGTTTTTTTTAAAAAAAAAAGTTCAAGACTTGAGTTCAAGATCTTATTTAGAGTGGCCCCTAATCTAAGCATTGATTATGTCGCTGCTTATATTTATTTAGAGACATTTAATAGTCATTTGAATTGAAAGAAGACCAATTCCGCAGGCGTATCCATAGATCTTCGTGTTGATAAAAAGAATATTCAATTTCATTTTCATCCCTCTGCACACAGCATATCTGTCTTCAGTATATAACCTTTACCTCTGCTCAGCATTCATCACCGGCTCCAAGTTTCTCCGCCGGCTTCATAAAATTCACACAAAAAAAACCAAAACTGATGTAATTTGCATGCTTATGTTGTCTCTAGCCTAGAATTGACATGCTTAACAATGCTAATCCTTGTACTTTCCGAATACCAACACTATCATAATGTTAATATAAATGAGTTCTTCTTGCTTCACTCTCATTTTGACTCAGAACCCATCTGCCAAATTCGCAGGGAAAAACAATGTCATCATCAGCGGAGGAAGTTGCTTGGTCTGCCATTGAAGAAGAATCAAGCAAATCTCTTGCTTCATTTGATGAAAGGAGTGGCTATGATTCACGGAGTGGGATATATCACTCTCTTGTTAAGCTTAGTGCTAAGCATGAAATCCCCACAAGGCCTGATATTGACGCTGCAACTCTAGTCCTATCACACTTCCCTCGTGCACACCAGCTTGCTGCTAAAAAGCCTGCCTTCGTTGATGCTTCCACTAACCAAACTATGAGCTATGGTGAACTTCAAAGCTCTGTTTACTCCCTTGCTTCTGGTTTATACCATGGCATTGGGATCCGAAAAGGCTATGTGGTGTTTGTTCTGTCACCAAATTCAATTTTGTACCCAACTATATGCCTTGCTGTGTTATCAATAGGAGCTATCCTTACCACAGCAAATCCTCTTAACACAGCATCAGAAATAGCCAAGCAAGTAAAAGATTCAGGTGCCAAACTGGCCATTTCAGCACCTGAGGAGATGAAGAAACTTTTAGCAACTGGGGTTCCTATAATTCTCACCACTCGTCAATCTGATGGCCGAATGTTGTCAGTTGAAGAGTTAATAGAAGGCTGCTCTGATAATATTCCAGAACAGCTGCCCCAAGTTAAATTGGCTCAATCAGACACTGCAGCTATATTGTACTCTTCAGGCACCACTGGGATGAGCAAAGGTGTGGTTTTGACACATGCTAATATCATATCCATCGTAAGTTTACTGACTTGGTCCGCGGACGTAACTTCATCCCAGAATGATGTTTTTTTGGGATTCATCCCAATATTTCACATTTATGGGTTGGTGTTCTTTGGATTGGGACTGTTGTGTAGGGGTGTTACATCAGTTATAATGCAGAAATTTGACTTCAAAGAAATGCTTTTTGCAATTCAAAAGTACAGAGTCAATAACTTACCAGCAGTACCTCCTGTGATTCTTGCTCTTGTGAAATATGGAAGCAAAGCTGGGTTTGACTTGTCGAGCCTCAAAAAAGTGGGTTCAGGCGCTGCACCTTTGAGTAAGGAACTAACTGAGGAATTTAGAAAGATGTTTCCTTGGGTTGAGCTAAGGCAAGGCTATGGACTAACAGAAAGTTGTGGTGGAGCAACATTTTTTGTGTCTGATAAAGACGCTAAAGCTCGGCCTGGCTCGTGTGGGAGGCTACTTCCAACTTTCTGCGCAAAAGTGGTGGATGTTGAAACAGGGAAGCCTTTGCCTCCTGGAAAGGAAGGAGAGTTGTGTCTTAAAAGCCCTGCAATAATGAAAGAATATCTGGGAAATATGGAAGCAACGGCTTCTACACTTGATTCAGAAGGCTGGTTGAAGACAGGCGACCTTGCTTATTTTGATGAGGATGGATTTGTCTATGTCCTTGAACGAATAAAGGAGCTGATCAAACACAACGGGTATCAGGTAGTTATAGCATGTTCATTGTAGACTCTTTTTCAACCTTTAACTCGAGCTAATGCTTATAAAAATTGAAATTAGAAGAGGGGATGTGAGTGTTAGTTTCATGAATTTTTAGGAGTTGTTACTATGAATTGAAACTTGGGGAAAGTGTTGGCATTTTAGTGTATACTAAGATAAGATGTGGCCTTGGGCTAGTAAAAGGGCAGAGTAGAGGAGTCCGTGGAACTAATTGTTGGAGCATTTATGTATTTTAATTTTAATTAATTAGTTTCATTTCATTATTAATCGGTTTTAATAGCTTCAAACCGTTTAAATTGCATTAAACCACTATAAATCAATATTTTGTGACTGCTCTTTTAATCGTCATTAAGCCATCTTTCGGTTGTCCAACAGCCACATAAATTGAGTGGGGAAAGCAGGTTGCATGTAAATTGCTTTGAAGAAACAGAACTTTAAGAATGCCATCCATGATTTTATTCCTTACATTTGTAGTGTTCTGGTTTGGTAGGTTGCTCCTGCAGAACTGGAAGCTCTGCTGATCAGCCATCCCAATATTGTTGATGCAGCTGTTATACCGTGCGTTTGCCTTATCAATATCACATCTTCTTCTTCTTCTAATATCTCCTCTGAATGTTTTTATATACAGAATATATATATGTATATATAGTGATAGAAGAAATATATTTATTATTGAACTTGCAGGGTTGAAGATGTAGAAACTGGACAGATACCAATGGCGTATGTGGTGAAAGCAGCTGGTTCTGAGATCACAGAAGACCAAGTCATTCAATTTGCCGCCAGCCAGGTTAGTCCTCATTTAGCTTTGCCGTTGAGTGTTAGGGTTGAGTGTTAGGTCAAATTGCCTCACAAAGATTGCAACTGGTTTTAGTTCAGAAAATATATATTTCAAGTCATTTTCCAATAGAATAATATGCTCCCTTCAATCCTAAACATAAAAGATAATAAAGAAATTTGATTTGATACTAAATATAAGACTTCAATCCATTTTGTTTCTCAAATTTATATTTTTTCCCCCCTAAACTCTTCTAATTGATTGCACATATTAAGCAAATTTTTCATAAGTGGAGTAGTTTTCAATACAAATGATTAAAAAGACTAACTTTAACTAATTTGTAGGGATTACATTTACAACGGGGAAGAGTATCTTGCTAGTAGTCAGTTATAGTTACTTGTATATGTCGGCAGAGCAAGCTTAGTCACATAGGTGCTGCTTCATTTATTCCCTCTTTGGTCATCTTAATGATGTTTTCCTGCTTACAATACATATGAACAAAATTCCAGGTGGCTCCATATAAGAAAATAAGAAAGGTGAGCTTCATTGATGCTATTCCAAGGTCAGCTGCAGGTAAAATCTTGCGCAAGGATCTTGTTTCACACAGCAAAATGAAACGCGTTTCCAAGTTATGAGCAACTTCTATACAATGTTTCACTGACTTCTCAGGGCATAATGAGAGAGAAGCGTGTAACTCTTTTGGTACTCAGGAAATGAGAAGATAATCTTTCAGTTCTTCAAATACAGATATTGGACTTGTATCAATAAACTGCTTACTGCTCTGTATTTTGTTATTTATTAATTAATCTTAGGCAGAGTATTTACAGTATACGTTAATATTAATTTTGCTATTATCACAACAGAATACTTACTAATCTTAAAACCCAAACAGGTGTTGTCCAACGGGAAGTTAAAAATAAAACAAGCCTTAACTGTAACAAAACCAGTAAAGATATCCAATTAAGTGAAAAATGTATGCAACGGAGTTAAGCACTTAGAAGCTGTTCAATTCAATATGACGGTCCATAAGTCCTGTAGAGCCAAAATATTATAAAAGAAACACAATAATCTAGTTGTTAAAGAATTTAATAGAACTATCAATAGTTGAAAAATCATTGTAAGATCCCAACCCAAAAAAAAAAAAAAAATCACCGAAAATTCTAATGACAAATAAGTAACATAAATATTGTTGTCATTTCCTATATTAAAATTATCAATACGAGATTTTTGATAATTACAATCCTTCTTTAAAACCACAGTGATTTTCCCAAACTCGAAAGAATATCATGTCCAGAGAATGAAATACAAATGCTGCTATGTCTTACAACTCCTGAAAGTTTCAGTCCTTCAAAATTGGAGTACTCATAAAGTTTACCCATACATTTCAATACTAAAAGGGTAACACCAGAGATATCTCTAAGTATTAAAAAAATACTATGATCCGCATGTAATCTGTTTCTCTAAGAAACTTGAGGGGTTCCTCGAGCTAGGCTTCATCATTCCAGTTATTTGAAAAAAAATACTCAGTAGTGTTTTTATTTCTCACCGCCACCAAGCCATTGCCAAACGCCCCCAGAACTTTGCCGCCTAGCAGAAGCAAGCTCCATCTCTCGGTCCAGAGCAGACTTCTGTCTACGAAGAGCCTGGACCTCATCTTCCACAGACTGTGTTGATGCCAGCACCTTTTGTAGCTCAGCAATTTTTGCCTGTAATTAAATATTACCAAAAAGATAAGATGGAACACCAGAATCAGCAAAATTTAATTTACTTCATATATAGGAATTGGTTTTATACCTCAAGTGTAAAACATCTTGATCTCTCAGCCACAAGTTGTCCCTGGACTGACTGGAGTTCCTGAAAATAAAAAATAAAAAAATTCAATGATAAATACTGCTATTACCACCAGGTAAATTATAGGGCAACTCAGTACGAAAGTTGTATCACATGCCTTGGACAACTCGGCATGAGTATTATTAACTTCATCAATCTCGCCTCTGAGCTTAGAATTTTCAGCCCTGGCTTCTGCAAGTGACAATTCCAACACCTGTTTTTCTTTTTCAAAGGACTCAATTTTAACTGTGACATCTTCTATGGGATGATCATTTTCACTTGGCTTAACATTTATATCATCCAGTTGCTTGAAATCCAAGTTCTCAGCCTTAGTCAATGCATAAGCGGCAGTAACAGAAGCTGCAGCAGCAGCAGCAGCTGGTGATTGGAAAATCTTGGGAAACGAGGAATCCTTTGGCTTGGGTCTCATGATGAATACCTATATTAATAAGAGGACCATTATCCATAGAATGCAATATAGTAATGTATCAATATAGAAGGCCTTAATAAGATAGCATCATGCTTAAAAGTAAAACTATCAGTTCAAAAGATAAACCATAACTCATTAGCAAAAGATAATTGGGGAACGATTGAATCTAGTTTATTCACTTTGCAACAACATTTGCCAAATATGTAATATGTTCTCATCATCTGTTGAAGCTTAGATGCGGTATATAAGTGAGAGGCAGGAGTAATATATTAAGACAAACGTTAATGAAAAGTCATTATACCATCATCCCCTTTAGGTACACTTCATTTTCTTTTCTCTTTTTCATCCTCCTTAAAGTATCTGTCCTCTTTACAATATCCATGCTCTTCAAATTTCAACAGTGAAACAGCTTTTTTTTCCCTCGGATGCCAAAAGTTCCTCATAAAATACAATTTTAGAAAATTCTGATCTATTTTATTAGCAGCACTCAAACACTAGCCATTGATAAATAATTGATCACCTAACTGATGCAGTTTTCTTCAGTTTCAAACAGTCTAATTAACAGACTTGAACACAATTATTACTTTCTTTTGGGATAGAGTATATACTATCCAGTACCGGTCATAGATTCGAACATAGACTTAAACACAATATAAATGAACTATGGTTTAGCTTTACCAAACACTGGTTCTAGAATTAGCATGATTTTATAATTTTTATCTCTTTTGAGATGATGAATCATCACATTCACATCATTATCCTGTTTTTCTCAACAATTGAAGTTGCATTAGATCCTTCAAAAGTGGAGATGTTCTGATTTAGTTTTGATTTCCAGGTCCATCAGTTATGCTCAATATAATGTCAAAGGATTACTACAGTGTAATGACAGCTCGAAAAGAACGGTCAAGAAAATAATGTTATTGATCAATTGCTGCAAACAATGAACATGCTGAAAATTTCATAAACACATTAAGACAGTCAATTTTCAATAGATGGTAGAAAAATGTAACTAAAAAATAATAAAAGCTAACGTACCTCATTGCTATACTTTCCATTATAGCCACCAAAAGCTACCAAATACATCTCTCCATCAATCATTGCTGAGCAGACAGTAAGACCCTGTTCTCCAAAAAAAAAACATTTGCATCACATACAAACTGATTGACAAAGCCATGCATCAACTTCATTGGACATGAATTTTCAACGTATGTAGTCATATATAAAAGGTAACCACATTTTTTTCATTTCAAACTTTGATCGTACCAAGATTATCAAAATAAGAAACTTCTTTTCATATTAACATTCTAAATATAGGGAAACAATAAAATTTAACTTAGCAACAATTAAGCTTATATAAGAAATTCAAACAGTCATCACAATCTCTTTTTTTCCTCCAACAAGAGATCTCTGTGGGGAAGATTTGTTATGGAAAAGATTACAACTATCACTTGATGAGATGTCACTTATATAACGCATCCAAGCTGAAATTCATGTGGTCTGTGCAGCGTTTATGAACATTGAATTACTGGTCAATAGAGCATTAAATAGGTCTCTCAAAGCACTACTTCAGATGATCTCATTATGGCCATATTAATTTCAATAGTGCACAACTACACCAGCTCTGTCTCTCATTTTTAGATACATCATAGCCGGATTACATGTAAATGTCTTAGACCATATATTTTCTGCTAACACTGTCATGCATTACCTGGCCACCCAAAGTGGCATTAACATCATTCCTAAATCACAGATCCTTTATAACCATACTCCAACCCCAACAAACTAGTCCCAAAAAACCTAGTAATCAACATTGAAAGGTACGCTATTCTGATTAGTCTTCTCTACAATGTTACCAGAAATTACAACCAGGAAGAGAGAGAGGATTTCAAAGTAATGACCTCACTAGCTAGCGGATTTCTAGGCTTCACAGCAGTCAAGACTGACCACACTAGCTTAGACATGTTTAACTCCAGAGTCTCCAAGCAACCTGTTTTGAGACATATTTAATCAGATACTACAAAGGTAATTATCACAAATATAAGAAGTATAATAGCATGCACAGATCATGTCAATTCCATTTACTCACCACTTTTATTATCACCACCACCAACTATGAACCAACGATCATTAATGGTGACACCAGCATGGCCAGCCCTTGGAGATGCTAAATCACCTTGAATTTGAGGCAGGGACCACTCCATCTGAAGGAAATAAATTATTTCTAACATGTTACAATGAATAGTGAAATAGAACTCAACAACTAATTAAAGTCAAATTAAGAATTTAAGATTTAAGAATATTGAACAAGTTCTTCCACTTCTTTCCATGGGTTACGGGGACAATATAATTGAAACAACCCTCACCATAATGTTATCCCTGAAACAATTTAGAAGGCTAACTCAGCAAAGAAATCTCTTTACATAGCAGAAGCCGTCTAGCGTAAGATAAAACAAAGAGAAGCATACATCAAGCTCAGTGGCAAGAAGCAAAAGTTGCATACGCATGCACAAACACTATGTATCAGGATCTTCAGCATTTAGCAAGTAAACGCTTGATGTGCAGCAGGGAGAGACAACAAAAAAAGGGAATGGGTAATTCACTCCAAAACATATGTAATATAGACTGGCTTAAAAAAAACCATATATAAATATAATTAATCACCCAGGAGGGGAAGATCAAACTCATTCCTATCCTACTTTAATGATTACAGCACAGTCTCCAGAGACAAATCACTTACTGTTTCCAAGTCTAATATGTGAAGATCATTGAAGAAGACAGAATGAGAACAACCACCAAAAACTAGAAGATATCGATCTCCATGAATAGCAGCTGCATGATCATATCTAGGAGCTGGAGGTGTCTGCCTATGAAAATGCAAGAAAGTGATGCAGAAAATTTCACAACACATAAAAAGCAGCTTTCATAAAGTAAATTACAAAAATACTTACGCTGTGTTTATAACATCCCAAGTCATGCTCTCCAGATCAAGAACATGGACATCATTCAACAACTTCCTGCTCATGTCTTCACCACCAAACAAAATCACTCTCGAACCAACCACTGTTGCTGACTGCCCCACTCGAGCTAACTAGGAATTCATCAAGAAGATTTAAACGTCAAAATGAGAAACTCGTATATATAAATATTTTTTAAGTAGTAGAAGGAAAATTTCATACCATACACACAAAATTCAGCAGCAAAAAGCAGAAGAAAAAACATAGTGTGCTAATAAATTAACAACATCCAAAGACAGAACTTCACACTTTTCTATCAGCGGACACACTTACTGGAACATTTCCTGAAGTCTCAATAACTCCATACAGGGATGTTTCAAGATCAATGTAATGAACTGCAAAAAGTCCACGACACATTGAGTTTCTATACAAAACATTCTCCACACAAATAAATAAAAACATTCCAAAGACACTAACCCATTAGTTTGCCAGAAGAATCCCTTAAATTGCCACCAAGAAGAAGAAGTTTCTTCCCCCACCTAATCTGCAAAAGTACAAATAAATTCCAGTTCTCTATCAGAATAAATCAAATGTACAGGTGGTTACTGAAACTGACGTTTCTATTGGTAATAGAAAACACTAACACTACAAAGCACATACACAGAGATAGAACAGTTGTGCATATAAATTACCATATTGTGACCAGATGTAGCTGGAAGAACCTCCCGTAAGTTACTCTCATTATCTTTATCAGCAATTAGATTTAGTTTCAGATTGGACCATACCAAATTTCTGAGGTCAAAAACCTGCAAACAGCCACATGTACGCTGAAGCAATAGAAAGAGTCTAAGGTTCAGAAAAGCGTCTGAGCATGCACTATACCTGAACATCGGATAAATTCCGACCATTGCGACTTCCACCAGAAATGTATAGCTTTTCATCAACCACTGCTGCAGCTTGCTGGAATTAGAAGACAAACCATAGACTAAATTAAATAGCTGGGAAAAAAGTAAGCAAGGACTTCAGCTGCATAGATAAGAATGAACGAGGAGCCTTAATAGTTAAAGGTAATATGCAAAATCAGGATGGTTCAAGATTCAATGAGATTAAATTCATATGCCTTTTTCAACGAGGGTAACTTGTCACTCATCATCATTTTCAATCCCTGTTCTGTGAATGAAAATTCTTTGACTATCAAATTACCAAAAAAAAAAAAAAAAAAAAAGAAAGGAAAGGAAAAAGACTGAATAAGGTGGGGAAAAAAAAACAGGGTTAAACTGTAGTTCCTCACATTGTAAATTACTTATTCCTCACACACACACACACACACAGACCTTGTAGCGTGCAGATGGACGGGCACCAGATATGGGGACTGCTACCCATTCCTCATATGTCAGATCCTTGAGCCAGTTGTTGGTATCCATATATTCCTTGTTCTCCTATACAATTGCCCCAGTAACAGCTGCTGCAAGTTACTTCAATTATCGCTTCAGATTATATGATAACTTTCAAATCAACATGAGTAGACAGGACAATGGTCACAAGTATCTTGTCTTTGCAGACATTAAGTGGGGGGGGGGGGGAAGAAAGAAACAAGCACACTGACCACAACAAATATTTACCATATAAACAGATGGTGGGCTGATTCTAGACTGGAAACGAACCTTAGAACAAAATCAATAATTGAAAGGCTTCAAGAAACAACACTGCTAGACGGAGACAAAAATTACAATGGCCAAAGGCGGATGCAGACATGACATATTTAGGGACACAAGGCAGGTAAGGAATAAATACAAAAGACATATATTAAAGCTTGACTCAGAAACGTCACACATCTATTTAGTTTATGTAATGGCAAGGCAATGTCCAAATGACAGTAGAAATCTCATTACAAGACACAAGGTATAGGATTGAGTTTGCTGAATTTTGCCAAATCAGCATAATGATAATAAGGCTAACAGTTGTTTCTTGATAGAAATTGTTAAGCTCCGTGCGATCTATATAGCTAACCCCACCTAATGCGATAAGACTTCGTTGTTGTTGTTGTTGTTAAGAAATTGAACAGTTATTCAGAACTCAAAATGCGTAGAGAAGGAATATGTGTACAGACACAACTAACGTTTCCGCAAAAATTAGACATCCATATATACTCCCGCGCTTGTCATTTGACAAATTAAGCTTTTGAATAGTTTAATTGGGATACACAGCGCAAACTTTGCTTCGTTTTGATTTCTCAGTATATGAACTCCATTTTGGATCCCTATGTCTTTCAAGTTGCATCAGTTTTAAATAGTGAGCTCTGATACAATATAGACGATGAAGAATTTCAAATATAACAACATTTCAGAAAATCAGGAATCCTAGTAAATTCTCCCAGCTTACAATTCTCTAACGTAAGTAATACAAATCACTGATCTGAATTTCACCAGCTAAGTCAAATATCTGACAATGCATTAACACAAGTAATGGCAACCCGAAGTTTCAGCGATTGCAAATCTGTTTCCAAATCAAACGCCCCACGGAAATGTTCCAACTCTCTTATGATAAAAGTCAATTGACATTAACAAACTATTCCACACTTCCCCGTCTCACTCTAGCAAAAGAGCAGAATTTTTCCCACCAACAAAGACAGCATATGGAGAAGAAATTCATAGTTAAACGGGGAAACCAAAAAAAAGAAAAGAAAAGCAGAGGAACCTGATTATTGGAGCAGCAGAAGAAACGCAAGATCTTGCTAAGTCAGGGCCAGATTTGGATCTGCACCGGAAATGGGATGAAATTGACCGGTGGCAAATCCGCAATTCAAGCAAAGAATCAAGAGCCACCGTCAAGATCTCTCGCCGAAAGCAAGAGAATAGACTGTGATGAAGCTTTTCCGCCAAGCGTCAGTGAGTGGGGTCAGTTCGGACAGGGCGAGGCGAGCCGCTATAGACGCCGATGGTGTACCGATGTGGTATCTAAACTGTCCGTTTGAATCTGAAACTCAACACAGAAATCAACGAAATCAAGCAGCACAGGTATTTTTCATTGCAGGAAGATTTTTTTTTTTTTTTAAATGCAGGGTCATATCTCAGGTGCTTGCTGTGAAAAAAAAAAAATGACCTTCTTCATTTTTTTGGTTTCATTTATTTATTCTAATTAGATTATACTACCTCTTCTCCTTAATATAAAAATTAATTTAATTTATTATTTATTTATAACAAATGTATAACATCGTCGTTGTCTTGCTGCTGAGAACTATTTGAAGGGGCTTCCGGCTTCCTATTATTAAGAAAAAAAGAGAGGGAGAGAAACAGGAGTAAATGTTACTAAAAGGTTTTCTTTTTATTGCCTATCAAAAATAAGATAATGAAGTTATAAAGGCCTCTATTATGCTATGCTTTATTAAGTTGAGAGTATGAAAAATTAACGAGAAACAACTGCAAGCATAGACTGTTAGACTGAATTTAATAATTTAAATGTGTATGTATAGGTTGTTTCATCATAAAAGTATTCAAGCAAAAATCCTTTATCCTTAGTGCATGTAAGATGTAAATATAATTACAAGATAAGTACTCTGACATTTAATATAAGAAATAAAGAATTAATTTAAAGATATTTAAAAAAATTAGTTAAACTAACTATAATCATGAACACTAAAATTACTTTTGGTAAAATTTTCTTATAATTAATAGATATATTTTTAAGATAAAATTATAAATCTAGGCTATATAACAATCACACATCCAAGGTACGGATTGCCGTCCTCTGAACCAATCAAAACAGTATATTAAGGGTTAATGGATCCGACTGTAGTCAAATTAGAGGTCAACCGGTGAAGAATTAAAAAATTGAAATTGAAAATTAATTTAGATTCTTATCATATGATCCAAAAGACTAAATATCAATTGAATCTCTAACAAAATAATCATATACTTATATTTTCCTTTCAATTTTGTCTACGATTTTTTTAACAAATTGACATCATGGTATTATACTATTAAAATCACTAAATATTCATTCTTGCAAAATATCAAAATAGATTTATGGTAACAAAATATTCATATCTACAATCCTTAGTCACTAAATAATAATTTTTTTAGCATTAAAACAACTTATATATATATATATATATATATATAACGGGTTAACCCATCAAAGCCAGTTAGATTGACCGGGTTACATTGAGCTGCCCCCGTGTCAACCCCATCACTAGTTTTTGCTGCCAACTGAACCGGCTAGGTGCTTGATTGATCTGTTTCGAATCCAACCCAGCCGATTCAGTCCAGTTTTCAATACTACGGGTGTATCATACACAACAATATTAAGAATATAATTGGAGTAAGGTATTAGAGTTGAGACCATGCAGGTGGGGGGAGAGAGAGAAATCCATCAAACATGCTATTTATGGAAAAGTTATTAACTAATGTTGGATGTTGGACTTGGGGGGTGCCACTATCTTTAAATCCCAAATTCCAAAATGAACAACATGCACCTTTTACATTTCGAAAGATTTTGTGAAGAAGGTTTAATTTGACCATCCAAAATTAGCAAAGACTCACAAATCATCCTCAAACCCCTCTTCCTCCGAAACAAACGCATTTTCTGATGATCTAATTCCCCTTCCCTCTCTCTCCTTTCTCTTTCTTCTCATCGCTGGCTTCTGAAACCAACGCCCAAAGAGGAAGCAAGAAGTGTTCCGTTCTCATCATTCACCACCACCACCTTCTTCTTCCTCTTATGATATCGCTCCCTTTCTCCTCATTCTCTGTTTTCTGTGTCTTCCTTTCACAGAAACATTAATCTATACATATATATATCTATATCTTCCATGGCTTTCCCGCTTCTCTTCCTTTGCTACTTCTTCCTCGTGACCATTCCATTCTCCTCCTCAGCTTCACACAAAAACCAGCTTTCTCTCGACTACTACAAGAAAACATGCCCTAAATTCCAGCAAACCGTCGCAGAACTCGTGTACAGCAAGCAATCCACCACCCCGTCCACCGCCCCCGGCGTTCTCCGCCTCTTCTTCCACGACTGCATCACCGACGGCTGTGACGCCTCCATCCTCATAAGCTCCAATGGTTACATGAAAGCCGAGCGTGACGCCGATCTCAACCTCTCCCTCTCCGCCGAAGCCTTCGACCTCATCCTCAAGATCAAGAACGCCCTCGAGCTCACCTGTCCCGGCGTCGTCTCCTGCGCCGACATCATGGCCCAATCGACCCGCGATCTGATCAAGATGGTCGGAGGGCCGTATTACACTGTGCCATTGGGACGAAAAGACAGTCTCTCATCAAACGCTTCGAAGGTCGATGCGGCCTTACCAAAGCCAGATTTCACCATGGACAAGATCATCGAGAAGTTCACGTCGAAGAACTTCACGGTCCGAGAAATGGTGGCTCTCACCGGCGGCCACACCATCGGATTCACCCATTGCAAGGAGTTCGCTCACAGGATCTTCGGTTTCAGCAAAACATCCCAGGTAGATCCGACGATGAATCCGAAACTGGTGGAAGGATTGAAGAAACTATGCGCGAACTACACGAAAGACCCATCAATGTCGGCGTTCAACGACATGAGATCGCCGGGCAAGTTCGATAACGCGTATTACCAGAACGTGCTGCATGGATTAGGGCTTCTGAGCTCAGATTCGCTTCTGGGAAGAGATCCGAGGACGAAGCCGATTGTTGAACAATACGCGAAAGATCAGAATGCGTTCTTCCAGGATTTCGCAAAGGCCATGGAGAAACTGGAGGTGCTTGGAGTGAAGACAGGGAAGGGCGGTGAAGTAAGGCAAAGGTGTGATCAATTCAACAACATGGTTCCAACGATATAGAGACAGAGAAGCCATGGTTAACTCTTAATCGTCAGATTCGACACGACGAACCTTTTTTTTTTAAAAAACTTTTTCACAGATTTAATCGATTTTTTCTAATTTTTATTAGTTGGGCTTCTCTTTTGGATTTTCTTCTGTTTCTTGAAGATGATGATGAAGAGGAAATTGTTATCTTGTCGTTGGCTGTAAGAGGTGCGCATGTGTTTGCTGGGAATCGAGGATGTACAAAAGTAGTGAGATGTTTATTGTATTAATTAAGTGCCATATTCTGGGTCGTTTAATTGTTCTCCGAAATTTGACATGTATTCGTTCATGTATTATTGTAGCTACAGGTTTTGAAAGAGTGTGTGTGTGTGTGTATATATATATATATTTAAAAAGTGGATAACATTGTTCAAAACATATACTACCTTCAATTTTTAATATAATATGTGGTTGACTAATTTGAAGAAATTAAAAAAGCTAAAAAATTACTTAATTATAGCTTTTATTATATGATATCTCTGAAATATTTTTATGTATTATTAGATTATATATCAGTCTATAAGCTGGATTAATTAGTTTGAAGAAAATTGGTGAATACAATTTTTTTAAATTTATTTCACTTCTTTAATCTCTTTAAATTAATCAACTCAACTATATTTTATATTAAAGACCACAGATGATACTATTAATGATTGGTTACCACAGATAATACTATTAATAATTGGTTTTTTTAATTTAACCAGGCATTAATAATTGGTTTATATATTAAACATAAATATATTAAACATCATTTCACTCTGTCTATATAGTCTAATGCGCACTCACACAAAAATATATTAGCTGCAAGGTCAAATTTATAGGTGCCGTGTCCTTTTTGTGATTTTTGGCTTAATATATTTTTAAAATAATTTATTAAGGACAACAAATACTAAAGTGCTTCTTTATGTTATTAAAAATAAACATTTCTGGTATAAAATTAAATTAAACAAGTTAAAGACAACTAGATATCCACCCTAATTCTAAATTTGCAATGTTTGATCCATGTCAAATTAATGTTAAGCTTTTATATCCACATAACTATAGGTTTAGAATTATGATACTCATCATGCATTAATTAAATTTCTACGTCTGCCAGCAAATAATAACTAATCATAGAAGTATTCGTTTAGTTTTATAAATAGAAATATATATATAGAGATGAAGAAGATAACGAACACGCATGACCAACCACATCAAAAGTACCATCATTAACGTCTACCCTTAATTTCTTTCATATTAAGATAATTAATGAACAGAGTAGCGCGTAAGGCAGTAGGTAATATACATATATATATATATTTATAAGTACTATTTTTATATTTAGGTCACTTGTATCTTATTCTCGCATATCAAAGAAGAATCAAATTGAAAAAAAAAAAAATCACACTTACCCCTATTAAAGAAAGGGTGTCGGAAAAAAAAATGTCATGCATTTTTCTCTCACTTATTTTTTTAATTACATTCAAAGGGGGTAAAATTTAAAAAAAAAAAAGTTATTAATTACCATATGAAGTGACTTATATATATTATATATATATATATATATAATGGTAAAAAGTGGTACGTACTACCTTATTTTATCTTTTCAATTGACTCGTCATTAAAGGCTCTTGCCTTAGTCATGTGTTTGTCACAAACAAGTATGACAAAGAAATGATTTATAGACGAAATTGTTAATTGAGTCATCATGTCTCTTAATTAATACTTTTCCTTCCAAAAGAAAATTTTGTTGGTATGGTTGTGTTGAAGAGGCTAATGGCCAATTCTTAAAACTGCAAAGTTTTACTGTAAAGAGGAAAAACCTGATATAGAGCTCCTATATATGAACATGGGTCATCTCATCTCTCACGCGTTTAAGTTGTTTGTTAATTTGTTTGAGCTTTTGGATTTTTGAGATGGCCAGCTCGAAGCTCATAGGGTTTTTGTTCATGGCTTTACTGATCACGGACTTGGCATTTGCAGCGAGGTCATCCCACCGACGATTACGATCATGGAATGCCAATGGGTCATCGTCGTTCGGCAGCGGCTACAGTTGGTCTGTCGTCGTCGAAGTCCTCGGTGGTGATGCGTCGGCATCGGCTGGCGCTGGTGGGTCCGGATATGAAGGAGGAGTTTGATGATGGGAGATTTTGAGTGTGGTGGAGCCCCGCTTCCTTAATTACTCCAAACCACCTTTATTAACTTCTTGACGATGAACACTAGTGCCACCTTTTCTACCACCCGCATCGCCACCTCCTGCACGCCCACTCCAACCTCTGGTTACAACCTTAAAGTGATCGGAATCTCCACCGCCTCTGCCGCTACCTCCACTGTATGATTGGCCGCCATACTGATACCTGACACGCCGTCGGCCACCACACTCAAATCTCCATCATCAACTCCTCCTTCATATCCGGACCCACCAGCGCCAGCCGATGCCGACGCATCACCACCGAAGGACTTCGACGACGACCAACTGTAGCCGCTGCCGAACGACGATGACCCATTGGCATTCCATGATCGTAATCGTCGGTGGGATGACCTCGCTGCAAATGCCAAGTCCGTGATCAGTAAGCCATGAACAAAACCCTATGAGCTTCGAGCTGGCCATCTCAAAAATCCAAAAGCTCAAACAAATTAACAAACAACTTAAACGCGTGAGAGATGAGATGACCCATGTTCATATATAGGAGACTCTATATCAGGTTTTTTCCTCTTTACAGTAAAAACTTTTGCAGTTTTAAGAATTGGCCATTAGCCTCTTCAACACAACCATACCAACAAAATTTTCTTTTGGAAGGAAAGATATTAATTAAGAGACATGATGACTCAATTAACAATTTCGTCTATAAATCATTTCTTTGTCATACTTGTTTGTGACAACACATGACTAAGGCAAGAGCCTTTAATGACGAGTCAATTGAAAAGATAAAATAAGGTAGTACGTACCACTTTGTTACCATATATATATATATATATATATATATATAAGTCACTTTCATATGGTAATTAATAACCTTTTTTTTTTAAATTTTACCCCCTTTGAATGTAATTAAAAAAATAAGTGAGAGAAAATGCATGACATTTTTTTTTTCCGACACCCTTTCTTTAATAGGGGTAAGTGTGATTTTTTTTTTTTCAATTTGATTCTTCTTTGATATGCGAGAATAAGATACAAGTGACCTAAATATAAAAATAGTACTTATAAATATATATATATATGTATATTACCTACTGCCTTACGCGCTACTCTGTTCATTAATTATCTTAATATGAAAGAAATTAAGGGTAGACGTTAATGATGGTACTTTTGATGTGGTTGGTCATGCGTGTTCGTTATCTTCTTCATCTCTATATATATATTTCTATTTATAAAACTAAACGAATACTTCTATGATTAGTTATTATTTGCTGGCAGACGTAGAAATTTAATTAATGCATGATGAGTATCATAATTCTAAACCTATAGTTATGTGGATATAAAAGCTTAACATTAATTTGACATGGATCAAACATTGCAAATTTAGAATTAGGGTGGATATCTAGTTGTCTTTAACTTGTTTAATTTAATTTTATACCAGAAATGTTTATTTTTAATAACATAAAGAAGCACTTTAGTATTTGTTGTCCTTAATAAATTATTTTAAAAATATATTAAGCCAAAAATCACAAAAAGGACACGGCACCTATAAATTTGACCTTGCAGCTAATATATTTTTGTGTGAGTGCGCATTAGACTATATAGACAGAGTGAAATGATGTTTAATATATTTATGTTTAATATATAAACCAATTATTAATGCCTGGTTAAATTAAAAAAACCAATTATTAATAGTATTATCTGTGGTAACCAATCATTAATAGTATCATCTGTGGTCTTTAATATAAAATATAGTTGAGTTGATTAATTTAAAGAGATTAAAGAAGTGAAATAAATTTAAAAAAATTGTATTCACCAATTTTCTTCAAACTAATTAATCCAGCTTATAGACTGATATATAATCTAATAATACATAAAAATATTTCAGAGATATCATATAATAAAAGCTATAATTAAGTAATTTTTTAGCTTTTTTAATTTCTTCAAATTAGTCAACCACATATTATATTAAAAATTGAAGGTAGTATATGTTTTGAACAATGTTATCCACTTTTTAAATATATATATATATACACACACACACACACTCTTTCAAAACCTGTAGCTACAATAATACATGAACGAATACATGTCAAATTTCGGAGAACAATTAAACGACCCAGAATATGGCACTTAATTAATACAATAAACATCTCACTACTTTTGTACATCCTCGATTCCCAGCAAACACATGCGCACCTCTTACAGCCAACGACAAGATAACAATTTCCTCTTCATCATCATCTTCAAGAAACAGAAGAAAATCCAAAAGAGAAGCCCAACTAATAAAAATTAGAAAAAATCGATTAAATCTGTGAAAAAGTTTTTTAAAAAAAAAAGGTTCGTCGTGTCGAATCTGACGATTAAGAGTTAACCATGGCTTCTCTGTCTCTATATCGTTGGAACCATGTTGTTGAATTGATCACACCTTTGCCTTACTTCACCGCCCTTCCCTGTCTTCACTCCAAGCACCTCCAGTTTCTCCATGGCCTTTGCGAAATCCTGGAAGAACGCATTCTGATCTTTCGCGTATTGTTCAACAATCGGCTTCGTCCTCGGATCTCTTCCCAGAAGCGAATCTGAGCTCAGAAGCCCTAATCCATGCAGCACGTTCTGGTAATACGCGTTATCGAACTTGCCCGGCGATCTCATGTCGTTGAACGCCGACATTGATGGGTCTTTCGTGTAGTTCGCGCATAGTTTCTTCAATCCTTCCACCAGTTTCGGATTCATCGTCGGATCTACCTGGGATGTTTTGCTGAAACCGAAGATCCTGTGAGCGAACTCCTTGCAATGGGTGAATCCGATGGTGTGGCCGCCGGTGAGAGCCACCATTTCTCGGACCGTGAAGTTCTTCGACGTGAACTTCTCGATGATCTTGTCCATGGTGAAATCTGGCTTTGGTAAGGCCGCATCGACCTTCGAAGCGTTTGATGAGAGACTGTCTTTTCGTCCCAATGGCACAGTGTAATACGGCCCTCCGACCATCTTGATCAGATCGCGGGTCGATTGGGCCATGATGTCGGCGCAGGAGACGACGCCGGGACAGGTGAGCTCGAGGGCGTTCTTGATCTTGAGGATGAGGTCGAAGGCTTCGGCGGAGAGGGAGAGGTTGAGATCGGCGTCACGCTCGGCTTTCATGTAACCATTGGAGCTTATGAGGATGGAGGCGTCACAGCCGTCGGTGATGCAGTCGTGGAAGAAGAGGCGGAGAACGCCGGGGGCGGTGGACGGGGTGGTGGATTGCTTGCTGTACACGAGTTCTGCGACGGTTTGCTGGAATTTAGGGCATGTTTTCTTGTAGTAGTCGAGAGAAAGCTGGTTTTTGTGTGAAGCTGAGGAGGAGAATGGAATGGTCACGAGGAAGAAGTAGCAAAGGAAGAGAAGCGGGAAAGCCATGGAAGATATAGATATATATATGTATAGATTAATGTTTCTGTGAAAGGAAGACACAGAAAACAGAGAATGAGGAGAAGGGAGCGATATCATAAGAGGAAGAAGAAGGTGGTGGTGGTGAATGATGAGAACGGAACACTTCTTGCTTCCTCTTTGGGCGTTGGTTTCAGAAGCCAGCGATGAGAAGAAAGAGAAAGGAGAGAGAGGGGAAGGGGAATTAGATCATCAGAAAATGCGTTTGTTTCGGAGGAAGAGGGGTTTGAGGATGATTTGTGAGTCTTTGCTAATTTTGGATGGTCAAATTAAACCTTCTTCACAAAATCTTTCGAAATGTAAAAGGTGCATGTTGTTCATTTTGGAATTTGGGATTTAAAGATAGTGGCACCCCCCAAGTCCAACATCCAACATTAGTTTAATAACTTTTCCATAAATAGCATGTTTGATGGATTTCTCTCTCTCCCCCCACCTGCATGGTCTCAACTCTAATACCTTACTCCAATTATATTCTTAATATTGTTGTGTATGATACACCCGTAGTATTGAAAACTGGACTGAATCGGCTGGGTTGGATTCGAAACAGATCAATCAAGCACCTAGCCGGTTCAGTTGGCAGCAAAAACTAGTGATGGGGTTGACACGGGGGCAGCTCAATGTAACCCGGTCAATCTAACTGGCTTTGATGGGTTAACCCGGTTATATATATATATATATATATATATATAAGTTGTTTTAATGCTAAAAAAAATTATTATTTTAGTGACTAAGGATTGTAGATATGAATATTTTGTTACCATAAATCTATTTTGATATTTTGCAAGAATGAATATTTAGTGATTTTAATAGTATAATACCATGATGTCAATTTGTTAAAAAAATCGTAGACAAAATTGAAAGGAAAATATAAGTATATGATTATTTTGTTAGAGATTCAATTGATATTTAGTCTTTTGGATCATATGATAAGAATCTAAATTAATTTTCAATTTCAATTTTTTAATTCTTCACCGGTTTGACCTCTAATTTGACTACAGTCGGATCCATTAACCCTTAATATACTGTTTTGATTGGTTCAGAGGACGGCAATCCGTACCTTGGATGTGTGATTGTTATATAGCCTAGATTTATAATTTTATCTTAAAAATATATCTATTAATTATAAGAAAATTTTACCAAAAAGTAATTTTAGTGTTCATGATTATAGTTAGTTTAACTAATTTTTTTAAATATCTTTAAATTAATTCTTTATTTCTTATATTAAATGTCAGAGTACTTATCTTGTAATTATATTTACATCTTACATGCACTAAGGATAAAGGATTTTTGCTTGAATACTTTTATGATGAAACAACCTATACATACACATTTAAATTATTAAATTCAGTCTAACAGTCTATGCTTGCAGTTGTTTCTCGTTAATTTTTCATACTCTCAACTTAATAAAGCATAGCATAATAGAGGCCTTTATAACTTCATTATCTTATTTTTGATAGGCAATAAAAAGAAAACCTTTTAGTAACATTTACTCCTGTTTCTCTCCCTCTCTTTTTTTTCTTAATAATAGGAAGCCGGAAGCCCCTTCAAATAGTTCTCAGCAGCAAGACAACGACGATGTTATACATTTGTTATAAATAAATAATAAATTAAATTAATTTTTATATTAAGGAGAAGAGGTAGTATAATCTAATTAGAATAAATAAATGAAACCAAAAAAATGAAGAAGGTCATTTTTTTTTTTTCACAGCAAGCACCTGAGATATGACCCTGCATTTAAAAAAAAAAAAAAATCTTCCTGCAATGAAAAATACCTGTGCTGCTTGATTTCGTTGATTTCTGTGTTGAGTTTCAGATTCAAACGGACAGTTTAGATACCACATCGGTACACCATCGGCGTCTATAGCGGCTCGCCTCGCCCTGTCCGAACTGACCCCACTCACTGACGCTTGGCGGAAAAGCTTCATCACAGTCTATTCTCTTGCTTTCGGCGAGAGATCTTGACGGTGGCTCTTGATTCTTTGCTTGAATTGCGGATTTGCCACCGGTCAATTTCATCCCATTTCCGGTGCAGATCCAAATCTGGCCCTGACTTAGCAAGATCTTGCGTTTCTTCTGCTGCTCCAATAATCAGGTTCCTCTGCTTTTCTTTTCTTTTTTTTGGTTTCCCCGTTTAACTATGAATTTCTTCTCCATATGCTGTCTTTGTTGGTGGGAAAAATTCTGCTCTTTTGCTAGAGTGAGACGGGGAAGTGTGGAATAGTTTGTTAATGTCAATTGACTTTTATCATAAGAGAGTTGGAACATTTCCGTGGGGCGTTTGATTTGGAAACAGATTTGCAATCGCTGAAACTTCGGGTTGCCATTACTTGTGTTAATGCATTGTCAGATATTTGACTTAGCTGGTGAAATTCAGATCAGTGATTTGTATTACTTACGTTAGAGAATTGTAAGCTGGGAGAATTTACTAGGATTCCTGATTTTCTGAAATGTTGTTATATTTGAAATTCTTCATCGTCTATATTGTATCAGAGCTCACTATTTAAAACTGATGCAACTTGAAAGACATAGGGATCCAAAATGGAGTTCATATACTGAGAAATCAAAACGAAGCAAAGTTTGCGCTGTGTATCCCAATTAAACTATTCAAAAGCTTAATTTGTCAAATGACAAGCGCGGGAGTATATATGGATGTCTAATTTTTGCGGAAACGTTAGTTGTGTCTGTACACATATTCCTTCTCTACGCATTTTGAGTTCTGAATAACTGTTCAATTTCTTAACAACAACAACAACAACGAAGTCTTATCGCATTAGGTGGGGTTAGCTATATAGATCGCACGGAGCTTAACAATTTCTATCAAGAAACAACTGTTAGCCTTATTATCATTATGCTGATTTGGCAAAATTCAGCAAACTCAATCCTATACCTTGTGTCTTGTAATGAGATTTCTACTGTCATTTGGACATTGCCTTGCCATTACATAAACTAAATAGATGTGTGACGTTTCTGAGTCAAGCTTTAATATATGTCTTTTGTATTTATTCCTTACCTGCCTTGTGTCCCTAAATATGTCATGTCTGCATCCGCCTTTGGCCATTGTAATTTTTGTCTCCGTCTAGCAGTGTTGTTTCTTGAAGCCTTTCAATTATTGATTTTGTTCTAAGGTTCGTTTCCAGTCTAGAATCAGCCCACCATCTGTTTATATGGTAAATATTTGTTGTGGTCAGTGTGCTTGTTTCTTTCTTCCCCCCCCCCCCCACTTAATGTCTGCAAAGACAAGATACTTGTGACCATTGTCCTGTCTACTCATGTTGATTTGAAAGTTATCATATAATCTGAAGCGATAATTGAAGTAACTTGCAGCAGCTGTTACTGGGGCAATTGTATAGGAGAACAAGGAATATATGGATACCAACAACTGGCTCAAGGATCTGACATATGAGGAATGGGTAGCAGTCCCCATATCTGGTGCCCGTCCATCTGCACGCTACAAGGTCTGTGTGTGTGTGTGTGTGTGAGGAATAAGTAATTTACAATGTGAGGAACTACAGTTTAACCCTGTTTTTTTTTCCCCACCTTATTCAGTCTTTTTCCTTTCCTTTCTTTTTTTTTTTTTTTTTTTGGTAATTTGATAGTCAAAGAATTTTCATTCACAGAACAGGGATTGAAAATGATGATGAGTGACAAGTTACCCTCGTTGAAAAAGGCATATGAATTTAATCTCATTGAATCTTGAACCATCCTGATTTTGCATATTACCTTTAACTATTAAGGCTCCTCGTTCATTCTTATCTATGCAGCTGAAGTCCTTGCTTACTTTTTTCCCAGCTATTTAATTTAGTCTATGGTTTGTCTTCTAATTCCAGCAAGCTGCAGCAGTGGTTGATGAAAAGCTATACATTTCTGGTGGAAGTCGCAATGGTCGGAATTTATCCGATGTTCAGGTATAGTGCATGCTCAGACGCTTTTCTGAACCTTAGACTCTTTCTATTGCTTCAGCGTACATGTGGCTGTTTGCAGGTTTTTGACCTCAGAAATTTGGTATGGTCCAATCTGAAACTAAATCTAATTGCTGATAAAGATAATGAGAGTAACTTACGGGAGGTTCTTCCAGCTACATCTGGTCACAATATGGTAATTTATATGCACAACTGTTCTATCTCTGTGTATGTGCTTTGTAGTGTTAGTGTTTTCTATTACCAATAGAAACGTCAGTTTCAGTAACCACCTGTACATTTGATTTATTCTGATAGAGAACTGGAATTTATTTGTACTTTTGCAGATTAGGTGGGGGAAGAAACTTCTTCTTCTTGGTGGCAATTTAAGGGATTCTTCTGGCAAACTAATGGGTTAGTGTCTTTGGAATGTTTTTATTTATTTGTGTGGAGAATGTTTTGTATAGAAACTCAATGTGTCGTGGACTTTTTGCAGTTCATTACATTGATCTTGAAACATCCCTGTATGGAGTTATTGAGACTTCAGGAAATGTTCCAGTAAGTGTGTCCGCTGATAGAAAAGTGTGAAGTTCTGTCTTTGGATGTTGTTAATTTATTAGCACACTATGTTTTTTCTTCTGCTTTTTGCTGCTGAATTTTGTGTGTATGGTATGAAATTTTCCTTCTACTACTTAAAAAATATTTATATATACGAGTTTCTCATTTTGACGTTTAAATCTTCTTGATGAATTCCTAGTTAGCTCGAGTGGGGCAGTCAGCAACAGTGGTTGGTTCGAGAGTGATTTTGTTTGGTGGTGAAGACATGAGCAGGAAGTTGTTGAATGATGTCCATGTTCTTGATCTGGAGAGCATGACTTGGGATGTTATAAACACAGCGTAAGTATTTTTGTAATTTACTTTATGAAAGCTGCTTTTTATGTGTTGTGAAATTTTCTGCATCACTTTCTTGCATTTTCATAGGCAGACACCTCCAGCTCCTAGATATGATCATGCAGCTGCTATTCATGGAGATCGATATCTTCTAGTTTTTGGTGGTTGTTCTCATTCTGTCTTCTTCAATGATCTTCACATATTAGACTTGGAAACAGTAAGTGATTTGTCTCTGGAGACTGTGCTGTAATCATTAAAGTAGGATAGGAATGAGTTTGATCTTCCCCTCCTGGGTGATTAATTATATTTATATATGGTTTTTTTTAAGCCAGTCTATATTACATATGTTTTGGAGTGAATTACCCATTCCCTTTTTTTGTTGTCTCTCCCTGCTGCACATCAAGCGTTTACTTGCTAAATGCTGAAGATCCTGATACATAGTGTTTGTGCATGCGTATGCAACTTTTGCTTCTTGCCACTGAGCTTGATGTATGCTTCTCTTTGTTTTATCTTACGCTAGACGGCTTCTGCTATGTAAAGAGATTTCTTTGCTGAGTTAGCCTTCTAAATTGTTTCAGGGATAACATTATGGTGAGGGTTGTTTCAATTATATTGTCCCCGTAACCCATGGAAAGAAGTGGAAGAACTTGTTCAATATTCTTAAATCTTAAATTCTTAATTTGACTTTAATTAGTTGTTGAGTTCTATTTCACTATTCATTGTAACATGTTAGAAATAATTTATTTCCTTCAGATGGAGTGGTCCCTGCCTCAAATTCAAGGTGATTTAGCATCTCCAAGGGCTGGCCATGCTGGTGTCACCATTAATGATCGTTGGTTCATAGTTGGTGGTGGTGATAATAAAAGTGGTGAGTAAATGGAATTGACATGATCTGTGCATGCTATTATACTTCTTATATTTGTGATAATTACCTTTGTAGTATCTGATTAAATATGTCTCAAAACAGGTTGCTTGGAGACTCTGGAGTTAAACATGTCTAAGCTAGTGTGGTCAGTCTTGACTGCTGTGAAGCCTAGAAATCCGCTAGCTAGTGAGGTCATTACTTTGAAATCCTCTCTCTCTTCCTGGTTGTAATTTCTGGTAACATTGTAGAGAAGACTAATCAGAATAGCGTACCTTTCAATGTTGATTACTAGGTTTTTTGGGACTAGTTTGTTGGGGTTGGAGTATGGTTATAAAGGATCTGTGATTTAGGAATGATGTTAATGCCACTTTGGGTGGCCAGGTAATGCATGACAGTGTTAGCAGAAAATATATGGTCTAAGACATTTACATGTAATCCGGCTATGATGTATCTAAAAATGAGAGACAGAGCTGGTGTAGTTGTGCACTATTGAAATTAATATGGCCATAATGAGATCATCTGAAGTAGTGCTTTGAGAGACCTATTTAATGCTCTATTGACCAGTAATTCAATGTTCATAAACGCTGCACAGACCACATGAATTTCAGCTTGGATGCGTTATATAAGTGACATCTCATCAAGTGATAGTTGTAATCTTTTCCATAACAAATCTTCCCCACAGAGATCTCTTGTTGGAGGAAAAAAAGAGATTGTGATGACTGTTTGAATTTCTTATATAAGCTTAATTGTTGCTAAGTTAAATTTTATTGTTTCCCTATATTTAGAATGTTAATATGAAAAGAAGTTTCTTATTTTGATAATCTTGGTACGATCAAAGTTTGAAATGAAAAAAATGTGGTTACCTTTTATATATGACTACATACGTTGAAAATTCATGTCCAATGAAGTTGATGCATGGCTTTGTCAATCAGTTTGTATGTGATGCAAATGTTTTTTTTTGGAGAACAGGGTCTTACTGTCTGCTCAGCAATGATTGATGGAGAGATGTATTTGGTAGCTTTTGGTGGCTATAATGGAAAGTATAGCAATGAGGTACGTTAGCTTTTATTATTTTTTAGTTACATTTTTCTACCATCTATTGAAAATTGACTGTCTTAATGTGTTTATGAAATTTTCAGCATGTTCATTGTTTGCAGCAATTGATCAATAACATTATTTTTCTTGACCGTTCTTTTCGAGCTGTCATTACACTGTAGTAATCCTTTGACATTATATTGAGCATAACTGATGGACCTGGAAATCAAAACTAAATCAGAACATCTCCACTTTTGAAGGATCTAATGCAACTTCAATTGTTGAGAAAAACAGGATAATGATGTGAATGTGATGATTCATCATCTCAAAAGAGATAAAAATTATAAAATCATGCTAATTCTAGAACCAGTGTTTGGTAAAGCTAAACCATAGTTCATTTATATTGTGTTTAAGTCTATGTTCGAATCTATGACCGGTACTGGATAGTATATACTCTATCCCAAAAGAAAGTAATAATTGTGTTCAAGTCTGTTAATTAGACTGTTTGAAACTGAAGAAAACTGCATCAGTTAGGTGATCAATTATTTATCAATGGCTAGTGTTTGAGTGCTGCTAATAAAATAGATCAGAATTTTCTAAAATTGTATTTTATGAGGAACTTTTGGCATCCGAGGGAAAAAAAAGCTGTTTCACTGTTGAAATTTGAAGAGCATGGATATTGTAAAGAGGACAGATACTTTAAGGAGGATGAAAAAGAGAAAAGAAAATGAAGTGTACCTAAAGGGGATGATGGTATAATGACTTTTCATTAACGTTTGTCTTAATATATTACTCCTGCCTCTCACTTATATACCGCATCTAAGCTTCAACAGATGATGAGAACATATTACATATTTGGCAAATGTTGTTGCAAAGTGAATAAACTAGATTCAATCGTTCCCCAATTATCTTTTGCTAATGAGTTATGGTTTATCTTTTGAACTGATAGTTTTACTTTTAAGCATGATGCTATCTTATTAAGGCCTTCTATATTGATACATTACTATATTGCATTCTATGGATAATGGTCCTCTTATTAATATAGGTATTCATCATGAGACCCAAGCCAAAGGATTCCTCGTTTCCCAAGATTTTCCAATCACCAGCTGCTGCTGCTGCTGCAGCTTCTGTTACTGCCGCTTATGCATTGACTAAGGCTGAGAACTTGGATTTCAAGCAACTGGATGATATAAATGTTAAGCCAAGTGAAAATGATCATCCCATAGAAGATGTCACAGTTAAAATTGAGTCCTTTGAAAAAGAAAAACAGGTGTTGGAATTGTCACTTGCAGAAGCCAGGGCTGAAAATTCTAAGCTCAGAGGCGAGATTGATGAAGTTAATAATACTCATGCCGAGTTGTCCAAGGCATGTGATACAACTTTCGTACTGAGTTGCCCTATAATTTACCTGGTGGTAATAGCAGTATTTATCATTGAATTTTTTTATTTTTTATTTTCAGGAACTCCAGTCAGTCCAGGGACAACTTGTGGCTGAGAGATCAAGATGTTTTACACTTGAGGTATAAAACCAATTCCTATATATGAAGTAAATTAAATTTTGCTGATTCTGGTGTTCCATCTTATCTTTTTGGTAATATTTAATTACAGGCAAAAATTGCTGAGCTACAAAAGGTGCTGGCATCAACACAGTCTGTGGAAGATGAGGTCCAGGCTCTTCGTAGACAGAAGTCTGCTCTGGACCGAGAGATGGAGCTTGCTTCTGCTAGGCGGCAAAGTTCTGGGGGCGTTTGGCAATGGCTTGGTGGCGGTGAGAAATAAAAACACTACTGAGTATTTTTTTTCAAATAACTGGAATGATGAAGCCTAGCTCGAGGAACCCCTCAAGTTTCTTAGAGAAACAGATTACATGCGGATCATAGTATTTTTTTAATACTTAGAGATATCTCTGGTGTTACCCTTTTAGTATTGAAATGTATGGGTAAACTTTATGAGTACTCCAATTTTGAAGGACTGAAACTTTCAGGAGTTGTAAGACATAGCAGCATTTGTATTTCATTCTCTGGACATGATATTCTTTCGAGTTTGGGAAAATCACTGTGGTTTTAAAGAAGGATTGTAATTATCAAAAATCTCGTATTGATAATTTTAATATAGGAAATGACAACAATATTTATGTTACTTATTTGTCATTAGAATTTTCGGTGATTTTTTTTTTTTTTTTGGGTTGGGATCTTACAATGATTTTTCAACTATTGATAGTTCTATTAAATTCTTTAACAACTAGATTATTGTGTTTCTTTTATAATATTTTGGCTCTACAGGACTTATGGACCGTCATATTGAATTGAACAGCTTCTAAGTGCTTAACTCCGTTGCATACATTTTTCACTTAATTGGATATCTTTACTGGTTTTGTTACAGTTAAGGCTTGTTTTATTTTTAACTTCCCGTTGGACAACACCTGTTTGGGTTTTAAGATTAGTAAGTATTCTGTTGTGATAATAGCAAAATTAATATTAACGTATACTGTAAATACTCTGCCTAAGATTAATTAATAAATAACAAAATACAGAGCAGTAAGCAGTTTATTGATACAAGTCCAATATCTGTATTTGAAGAACTGAAAGATTATCTTCTCATTTCCTGAGTACCAAAAGAGTTACACGCTTCTCTCTCATTATGCCCTGAGAAGTCAGTGAAACATTGTATAGAAGTTGCTCATAACTTGGAAACGCGTTTCATTTTGCTGTGTGAAACAAGATCCTTGCGCAAGATTTTACCTGCAGCTGACCTTGGAATAGCATCAATGAAGCTCACCTTTCTTATTTTCTTATATGGAGCCACCTGGAATTTTGTTCATATGTATTGTAAGCAGGAAAACATCATTAAGATGACCAAAGAGGGAATAAATGAAGCAGCACCTATGTGACTAAGCTTGCTCTGCCGACATATACAAGTAACTATAACTGACTACTAGCAAGATACTCTTCCCCGTTGTAAATGTAATCCCTACAAATTAGTTAAAGTTAGTCTTTTTAATCATTTGTATTGAAAACTACTCCACTTATGAAAAATTTGCTTAATATGTGCAATCAATTAGAAGAGTTTAGGGGGGAAAAATATAAATTTGAGAAACAAAATGGATTGAAGTCTTATATTTAGTATCAAATCAAATTTCTTTATTATCTTTTATGTTTAGGATTGAAGGGAGCATATTATTCTATTGGAAATGACTTGAAATATATATTTTCTGAACTAAAACCAGTTGCAATCTTTGTGAGGCAATTTGACCTAACACTCAACCCTAACACTCAACGGCAAAGCTAAATGAGGACTAACCTGGCTGGCGGCAAATTGAATGACTTGGTCTTCTGTGATCTCAGAACCAGCTGCTTTCACCACATACGCCATTGGTATCTGTCCAGTTTCTACATCTTCAACCCTGCAAGTTCAATAATAAATATATTTCTTCTATCACTATATATACATATATATATTCTGTATATAAAAACATTCAGAGGAGATATTAGAAGAAGAAGAAGATGTGATATTGATAAGGCAAACGCACGGTATAACAGCTGCATCAACAATATTGGGATGGCTGATCAGCAGAGCTTCCAGTTCTGCAGGAGCAACCTACCAAACCAGAACACTACAAATGTAAGGAATAAAATCATGGATGGCATTCTTAAAGTTCTGTTTCTTCAAAGCAATTTACATGCAACCTGCTTTCCCCACTCAATTTATGTGGCTGTTGGACAACCGAAAGATGGCTTAATGACGATTAAAAGAGCAGTCACAAAATATTGATTTATAGTGGTTTAATGCAATTTAAACGGTTTGAAGCTATTAAAACCGATTAATAATGAAATGAAACTAATTAATTAAAATTAAAATACATAAATGCTCCAACAATTAGTTCCACGGACTCCTCTACTCTGCCCTTTTACTAGCCCAAGGCCACATCTTATCTTAGTATACACTAAAATGCCAACACTTTCCCCAAGTTTCAATTCATAGTAACAACTCCTAAAAATTCATGAAACTAACACTCACATCCCCTCTTCTAATTTCAATTTTTATAAGCATTAGCTCGAGTTAAAGGTTGAAAAAGAGTCTACAATGAACATGCTATAACTACCTGATACCCGTTGTGTTTGATCAGCTCCTTTATTCGTTCAAGGACATAGACAAATCCATCCTCATCAAAATAAGCAAGGTCGCCTGTCTTCAACCAGCCTTCTGAATCAAGTGTAGAAGCCGTTGCTTCCATATTTCCCAGATATTCTTTCATTATTGCAGGGCTTTTAAGACACAACTCTCCTTCCTTTCCAGGAGGCAAAGGCTTCCCTGTTTCAACATCCACCACTTTTGCGCAGAAAGTTGGAAGTAGCCTCCCACACGAGCCAGGCCGAGCTTTAGCGTCTTTATCAGACACAAAAAATGTTGCTCCACCACAACTTTCTGTTAGTCCATAGCCTTGCCTTAGCTCAACCCAAGGAAACATCTTTCTAAATTCCTCAGTTAGTTCCTTACTCAAAGGTGCAGCGCCTGAACCCACTTTTTTGAGGCTCGACAAGTCAAACCCAGCTTTGCTTCCATATTTCACAAGAGCAAGAATCACAGGAGGTACTGCTGGTAAGTTATTGACTCTGTACTTTTGAATTGCAAAAAGCATTTCTTTGAAGTCAAATTTCTGCATTATAACTGATGTAACACCCCTACACAACAGTCCCAATCCAAAGAACACCAACCCATAAATGTGAAATATTGGGATGAATCCCAAAAAAACATCATTCTGGGATGAAGTTACGTCCGCGGACCAAGTCAGTAAACTTACGATGGATATGATATTAGCATGTGTCAAAACCACACCTTTGCTCATCCCAGTGGTGCCTGAAGAGTACAATATAGCTGCAGTGTCTGATTGAGCCAATTTAACTTGGGGCAGCTGTTCTGGAATATTATCAGAGCAGCCTTCTATTAACTCTTCAACTGACAACATTCGGCCATCAGATTGACGAGTGGTGAGAATTATAGAAGGAACCCGATTTCTTTAAATTTCTTCATCTCCTCAGGTGCTGAAATGGCCAGTTTGGCACCTGAATCTTTTACTTGCTTGGCTATTTCTGATGCTGTGTTAAGAGGATTTGCTGTGGTAAGGATAGCTCCTATTGATAACACAGCAAGGCATATAGTTGGGTACAAAATTGAATTTGGTGACAGAAACACCACATAGCCTTTTCGGATCCCAATGCCATGGTATAAACGAAGCAAGGGAGTAAACAGAGCTTTGAAGTTCACCATAGCTCATAGTTTGGTTAGTGGAAGCATCAACGAAGGCAGGCTTTTTAGCAGCAAGCTGGTGTGCACGAGGGAAGTGTGATAGGACTAGAGTTGCAGCGTCAATATCAGGCCTTGTGGGGATTTCATGCTTAGCACTAAGCTTAACAAGAGAGTGATATCCCACTCCGTGAATCATAGCCACTCCTTTCATCAAATGAAGCAAGAGATTTGCTTGATTCTTCTTCAATGGCAGACCAAGCAACTTCCCTCCTGATGATGACATTGTTTTTCCTGCGAATTTGGCAGATGGGTTCTGAGTCAAAATGAGAGTGAAGCAAGAAGAACTCATTTATATTAACATTATGATGTTGGTATTCGGAAAGTACAAGGATTAGCATTGTTAAGCATGTCAATTCTAGGCTAGAGACAACATAAGCATGCAAATTACATCAGTTTTGGTTTTTTTTGTGTGAATTTTATGAAGCCGGCGGAGAAACTTGGAGCCGGTGATGAATGCTGAGCAGAGGTAAAGGTTATATACGGAGACAGATATGCTGTGTGCAGAGGGATGAAAATGAAATTGAATATTCTTTTTATCAACACGAAGATCTATGGATACGCCTGCGGAATTGGTCTTCTTTCAATTCAAATGACTATTAAATGTCTCTAAATAAATATAAGCAGCGACATAATCAATGCTTAGATTAGGGCCACTCTAAATAAGATCTTGAACTCAAGTCTTGAACTTTTTTTTTAAAAAAAAACATGTCGTCAAAGGTTAATCCTTTACAAGAAAAATTTAAAAAAATTAGTTGAACAAAAAAAAAAGTATGTACTTCAAATTTCAATAGGAATAATTTAAATTTAATATCTTTTTATTTTTGATATCTTCATTTTTAGTTTTAAGTTAGACTCAAGAAATCATTCCTTACAGTTAAAATATTAAATTAATTTTATTCATTTTGAGTGTGGGACCTGATCCAAACATAATTGGCAGCGATGGGACAAAAAATCTTAATGAAAAAAGACAAAAAGAGAAAAAAAATTATACTCCTCCGGTCCTTAATATAGGATCCATTTAACTAATTTGATAGATTAAGGAAGTTAGGTAAGTTAGTTAATTATAAAAATTGTGACATGTTTTTTCCTAAAATACCATAATCATCTTTCTTAATACCCCTCTCTATCTTCTACTTGATTATGGTTGATGGAGTATCCATAGGGGTAATTAGAGAAAATTGATAAATATGAGAAATGGGTCTTATATTTAGGATCAAAACCAACTCAGTAATTGGGTCTTATATTAGGATCGGAGGAGTATTATAATTGTCCTAATTTTTTTTCTTGCTTAAAATTATGGCTGCAGATTACCCCCAAATGGAAAATAGTTTTGGGCCACGATAGAGGGGAAGTTGGGCTAGATCAACATGTGATAGCTAAAAATGAGATTGGACTGATTATTTAGCACCAAAATTACATGAAAAATTGTACCAAAAACCTAAAAAAAAAAAAATACATGAAATTTGAATTGGGTGGATTTTAAAATTTTAAAAAATAAAATGAAATATACTCCCTAGTCCCCCGGCCATAAACATAGAGCAAAGGTAATAAATTCATGCTTATTAAGGAATAACTCCTTCGGCATCTAAATATAACACACAATTTTCTTGGTTTATGTTCCTTTTTAATAATACATATTTCTGGTTTTATTTATATCTACAAGTTACAGTCAATATATTTCATTCGAATTAAGAAAAACTTTAAATATTATTAACTCTTGGTTTAATTTTATCAATATTTAATACTATATACTCCTCCGGTCCTAATTATAAGACCCAATTGACTTATTTGAGGAAATTAAGGAAGTAAGTTAAATTGGTTATTTATAATAAATAAGTGTTGTCATTCCTAAAATATCCTTGCTAATTAAGTATATTGGCTAAAACTATCATTATTAGAAGGATTATCTTGGAAAAAAAA